>NC_069499.1:137340984-137588484 GCF_027579735.1 Bombina bombina | reverse complement strand
TACAATTAAATTAACTAAACTAAATTACAAAAAAAAAACCCACTAAATTACAAAAAATAAAAAAAAGATTACATGATTTTTAAGCTAATTACACCTATTCTAAGCCCCCTAATAAAATAATAAACCCCCAAAATAAAAAAAATTCCCTGCCCTATTCTAAATTAAAAAAAGTTCAAAGCTCTTTACCTTACCAGCCCTTAAAAGGGCCTTTTGTGGGGCATGCCCCAAAGAATTCAGCTCTTTTGCATACAAATACAATACCCCCCCCATTACAACCCACCACCCACATACCCCTATTCTAAAACCACCCAAACCCCCCTTAAAAAAGCCTAACACTACCCCCCTGAAGATCTCCCTACCTTGTCTTCATCACACCGGGCCGAACTCCTGATCCGATCCGGGCGATGTCTTCCTCCAAGCGGCAAAGAAGAATTCTTCCTCCGGCGATGTCTTCCTCCAAGCGGCAAAGAAGAATTCTTCCTCCGGCGACGTCTTCCTCCAAGCGGCAGCAAAGTCTTCATTCTTCCGGCGGCATCTTCAATCTTCTTTCTTCGCTCCGCCACCGCGGAGCATCCATCCCGGCCGACGACTGAACGATGAATGAGGTACCTTTAAATGACGTCATCCAAGATGGCGTCCGCCGAATTCCGATTGGCTGATAGGTTTCTATCAGCCAATCGGAATTAAGTTAGAAAAATCTGATTGGCTGATTGAATCAGCCAATCAGATTCAAGTTCAATCCGATTGGCTGATCCAATCAGCCAATCAGATTGAGCTTGCATTCTATTGGCTGTTCCGATTGGCTGTTTCAATCAGCCAATCAGATTTTTCTAACTTAATTCCGATTGGCTGATAGAATCCTATCAGCCAATGGAAATTCGGCGGACGCCATCTTGGATGACGTCATTTAAAGGTACCTCATTCGTCGTTCAGTCGTCGGCCGGGATGGATGCTCCGCGGTGGCGGAGCGAAGAAAGAAGATTGAAGATGCCGCCGGAAGAATGAAGACTTTGCTGCCGCTTGGAGGAAGACGTCGCCGGAGGAAGAATTCTTCTTTGCCGCTTGGAGGAAGACATCGCCGGAGGAAGAATTCTTCTTTGCCGCTTGGAGGAAGACATCGCCCGGATCGGATCAGGAGTTCGGCCCGGTGTGGTGAAGACAAGGTAGGGAGATCTTCAGGGGGGTAGTGTTAGGCTTTTTTAAGGGGGGTTTGGGTGGTTTTAGAATAGGGGTATGTGGGTGGTGGGTTGTAATGGGGGGGGGGTTTGTATTTGTATGCAAAAGAGCTGAATTCTTTGGGGCATGCCCCACAAAAGGCCCTTTTAAGGGCTGGTAAGGTAAAGAGCTTTGAACGTTTTTTAATTTAGAATAGGGCAGGGAATTTTTTTTTATTTTGGGGGTTTATTATTTTATTAGGGGGCTTAGAATAGGTGTAATTAGCTTAAAAATCTTGTAATCTTTTTTTTATTTTTTGTAATTTAGTGTTTGTTTTTTTTTGCAATTTAGTTTAGTTAATTTAATTGTATTTTTAGATAGATGTTTGTAGTTTATTTAATTTATTGATAGTGTAGGTGTATTTGTAACTTAGGTTAGTATTTATTTTACAGGTAATTGGGTAATTATTTTAACTAGGTAGCTATTAAATAGGTAATAACTATTTAATAGCTATTATACCTAGTTAAAATAATTAACAATTTACCTGTAAAATAAATATTAACCCTAACATAGCTACAATGTAATTATTAATTATATTGTAGCTATCTTAGGGTTTATTTTATAGGTAAGTATTTAGATTTAAATAGGAATATTTTAGTTTATAAATGAATTAGATTAATTTAATATAAATTTAGTTAGGGGTGTTAGGGTTAGATAGAGTTAATATAGTTAATATAAATACTATAGTAACTATATTAACTATATTAACCCTAATATAATTAGGGTTAATATAGTTAATATATATAATGTAATACCTATATTAACTATAATATACTTAGGGTTAATATAGATAATATAGCTGGCGGCAGGGTAGGTAGATTAAATTAGGGGTTAATCATTTTAATAGAGATGGCGGCGGTGTAAGGGGCTTACATTAGGGGTTAATAATATTAATATAGCTGGCGGCGGTATAGGGGGATTAGATTAGGGGTTAATAATTTTTATATAGGTGGCGGCGGTGTAAGGGGTCAGATTAGGGGATAGATAAGGTAGATGGCGGCGGTTTTAGGGGCTCACAGTAGGGGGTTAGTTTATGTAGATGGCGGCGGGGTCCGGGAGCGGCGGTTTAGGGGTTAATAACTTTATTAGGGATTTCGGGGGGGGGGGATCGCTGGTTGACAGGTAGATAGACATTGCGCATGCGTTAGGTTTATTTTAGAAGATCGCGGTTGACAGGGAGATAGACATTGCGCATGCGTTAGGTGTTAGGTTTATTTTAACAGCCAGTTTAGGGAGTTACGGGGCTCCAATAGTCAGCGTAAGGCTTCTTACGGCTGCTTTTTGTGGCGAGGTGAAAATGTAGTAGGTTTTCTCCATTTTCGCCACGTAAGTCCTTACGCTGCATATTGGATACCAAACTGCGCTGGTTTGGTATACCTGCCTATAGCCCAAAAAACTACGGGCGACGGCAGAAATATACGCGCGTAACTTCTAGGTTACGCCGTATATAGGATACCAAACCAGCGTAAATCTTGGCGTCGCCGGCTTTTGCGGGCGACGATTTTTATCGGATGGACCCCAAGATATTGAAAAATATTAATAATGTAAATAATTAATTTAGATGTACTAAAATATTCTAAAAAAAAATAATAATAGAATATATATATATATATATATATATATATATATATATATATATATATATAGTAATTAAAATAAATAATAATAATTATTTTGTTAATATTTAATATTTACATAATGCCGCACCTTAAGATAAATAATTCTTCATGTGCACTAACCCGACACTGCGTTAGACCTACATTGCGAAATCCGAAGTGTGTTACGAATATTTTACATTCCAATGTTCTTCACATAGAAAAAAATATTTATTTAAAATAAAATTAAAATTTTCCTGTATGTGAAGAACATTGGAATGTAAAGTATTAATAACTCCTATTCAGTTAGCGTGTGAGCGATAAATGTTGTTTTTTTTCTTCTGTGTTCTCTATTAAAGTATATGGAGCAAAGAAGTTAGCACTAGTCCTAAAGTTATCGCACAACGTTGGGTTTTGCTCATACACAGAATGTTTTACTTCTAACTTAAAATACTTGTGCTAACCCCCGCAAGCAAAATCTTTACTTTTGGTGTGTTTTCACTTGAGCATGAGCGCTTAATAGTGCAGCACTTTTAATCTGGATATTAATTTGTTAAGCACAGGAAATCATTTTTTTTAAAGAAACTAAGCACTACAATACATTTATAAACACACTGTTTTAGATGGGAGAAATAACATTTTAAGATTTTAAGATCAAATTTCCTTAAAGGGACAGTCTAGTCCAAAAAAAAATTCAGATTCAGATAGGGCATGTAATTTTAAACAATTTTCCAATTTACTTTGATCACCAATTTTTCTTTGTTCTCTTGGTATTCTTAGTTGAAAGCTTAACCTAGGAGGTTCATATGCTAATTTCTTAGACCTTGAAGGCCGCCTCTTAAGAATGCATTTTAACAGGTTTTTCACCACTAGAGGGTGTTAGTTCATGTTTTTCATATAGATAACACTGTGCTCGTGCACATGAAGTTACCTGCGAGCCATCACTCATTGGCTAAACTGCAAGTCTGTCAAAGAACTGAAATAAAGGGGCAGTCTGCAGAGGCTTAGATACAAGATAATCACAGAGGTAAAAAAATATATAAATAATACTCTGTTGGTTATGCAAAACTAGGGAATGGGTAAAAAAGGGATTATCTATCTTTTAAAACAATAACAATTCTGGTGTAGACTGTCCCTTTAAGAAATCTTCTGCTCAACATAACTCAGCAGAATACTGTCTCCCCAATACCAAAAAAAACAAACACATAGATTTATCAATGCCATATCTTCACAAGACTTCTGCACAGGGTCTTAAAATGAAATCACATGTTTTCAGCACCTGACTTGAACAACATTAGCCAACAACTCTATCCCAGTATCCAAGAATAAGATGCTTGTTTACAGCACTAGACCTTAACAACAATAGTCAACAACCTTATCCCAGTATCCAAGAATAAGATGGTTGTTCACAGCACCTGACCTGAACAACAGTAGCCAACAACCCTATCCCAGTATCCAAGAATAAGATGGTTGTTCACAGCACCTGACCTGAACAACAGTAGCCAACAACCCTGTCCCAGTACCCAAGAATAAGATGGTTGTTTACAGCACCAGAACTTAAAAACAGTAGCCAACAACCCTATCCGAGTATCCAAGAATAAGATGGTTGTTTACAGCACCAGACCTTAACAACAGTAGCCAACAACCCTACCCCAGTATCCAAGAATGAGATGGTTGTTTACAGCATCAGACCTTAACAACAGTAGCCAACAACCCTATCCCAGTATCCAAAAATAAGATGCTTGTTTACAGCACCAGAACTTAACAACAGTAGCCGAAAACACTATCCCAGAACCCAATAATAAGATGCATGTTTACAGCAAAAGACCCTAAAATCAGTAGCCAACAACTCTATCTCAGTATCCAAGAATAAGAAGCATGTAAACAGCACCAGACCTTAACAACAGTAGCCAAGAATCCGATCCCAGTATCCATGAATAACTCTTCAATCGTGAACCTAATAAAGCCAGAGGCATATATTTTGTTTCATCCTGCTCTATGAAGTCTTTACAAGACAATTTTCTTTTGTGCAGAAATCAGATGTTGATTGCCGTAAGATATTTAGTGCTACAATGAGCTGTGTCATATGTACTGGTAGGAATGTATTGTCTTGGTTTGTCGTTTTGTTTTTCAAAGCAACATTTTACACTTTTTTCTGTTTTCCTTTCTGCTGCCAGCTGTTGTCTTGAAGCCAAATGCTCCCTGCCTACACATCCGCTTAACTTTTCTTTTTGTAAATAATACACTACATAATGGCTTATATTTCAAGTGGGGCGATGTTGATGCACTGCGCTAGGATAACCGCACAATCTGGCATTACAAGTGGTAAAACTGAATAGCCAGAGAATGTTTAGTGCAACCAACATCCCTTTAGCGCGCCCTATCCTTTCAATGGATATCACCGCCATGCTAAATATCTTTCATAATACAAGTTGAAAAGCTAAATATCTTTCATAATACAAGTTGAAAAGGTATGTGTTGCATGAGAGCGCTAAACGTGCGATGTGAGACATGGAATACAGAATAAAAGTATCACAAGATAATGTATTACACTCGTATATAACTATATTTTTTAAATATAAAATATGTTTATTATTTAAATAAATGTATAAAAAGGGTTTCATTTCTAATCTCTTCCTATCTGCCTAGCCTAGATTGTTTATATTACCCATTGTCCCTGTAGGAGGATCCGTAACCCTAACTACCATATCCTCCTAGTTTCACGAAATCGGACTGGATGCTATCACTATGTATTTCTTATTCTGAGGGACATTTTACCAAATTTCTGTGGATCATCTGATGTAACGTACCATATGGAAATATTATATCTGATTGACACTATCTGAAACAATTATACAAAGTTTATGTCTTAGATCTATCAAGTATACTTAGGAACTATGGAAACAAATACTGGACTATTCATGATCCATGCTCATAAGGTTTGATTAATATCGGTATTTCAATAGTCACCATGTACATTAATAAATGAAAGTTTTAGAGTCTGTTTTAAACAAAAAATCAAATTCATCTTTGGTTATTATATCCTGATTTAGTGCTTCTAGAAGTTATTTGTGAAGAGTGGAGGTGTATTCTTTCTTTGGATTTTTATTTAAAATAATATAAGTGTTGGAATCTCCCAAAATTCTGTTAGTCTCTTCCATATAATGTTCTTTGTCTAAAATTACCACTCCTCCACCCTTATCCGTCTCCTTTATCACTATATCTTCTCTCGTTTTGTCATGATCCGGTGTACATGCGCTAAGGACACAGACCCTCGGGGCAGTGGTAGGGATTTGAAGACACCGACCCCTGACCCGGGGAAGAGTATCCTGGACGTGGATAGATGATATTCTGTGATTCATAGTTGCTAGAAGTTATTGTAGAATAAATGGAGAGTGCAACATTTGTATACAATATATTCTGAGTTCACTGTGACTTATAGTTAGTTAATAGAAGTAACTGCAGGATTCAATGAGAGAAAAATCTAGCAATGTGGAATGTTCAGGCTTCAGAGTAATCTGGTAAAAGATTGACACTTAGATGCAAACTAAGGTTTGTTGCAGGTTCACAGTACATAATATTATAGAAAGCTGTATGTCAGAGTTAAAGCACAGCTGCACAGGTACTTAGACAAGCTGCAAGTTTAGGCATTAATTACTGTTTGTGCATTTAGATGCAAACTTGGTTTGTTGCAGGTTCACAGTACATATTATTATAAAGAGCTGTATGTCAGTAATTAGCAGAGCAGCACAGGTGAAAGTTAAGTTTAAGGCATCAATTACTGTTTGAACATATTTTGGAGAATCACATGAAAGCTTTTAATTGAACACATAGATGCAGAGTTCAGAATATGTTAACATATTTGCAGCAGGATATTTCAGCAATGACAACTTGTAGCAGAGAAATAGTTATAAAGTTCTGAGTAAGATGCTGTTGTAATTAGAGAGTGATGATAACCAAAAGTATGCTTGATTTATAATAAAGTTCTGAGTTTGTTAAGTAGCAGTGTCCAGGAAACAGAAAATGGAATTATTTGGATACTTGCGATTTGATGATTTTAGGCATTGGAATAGAAAATGCTGTAGGTTGAAATAGTTGGTAAATTCATACAGGAAACAGTCACAGACCTCTGTTGTTCAGGATCACAACTTCAATGTTAATGCAAGGCACATTAGACCTGAGAAGGCTTAAAAAGAGGCTGAGGTAATCAGGTGCATGAATGATTAATCAGGCAGGCAGGCAAGCTGAATGTGAATACTGCCCAAATGCAGCAGTCAGAGAAGGATTTCTTAAAGGGATAGTGACATTAGGCTGATATATGTTACAGATTCCCCTCCTTAAAGGCAACCTCCGGGCGCCCAATACAATCCAAAAGGAGAGAGAACAAGAATGACATGGAGTACCGGTAGTAGGTGTATGGAGGTAGCGAGTCCAATCGGAAATCAAAAAAGGAGGGTTGGAAATCTCTTGAAAAAGTTGAATGACGAAGTAAAGGCCAAGTAATTCAGGTATCAAAAGATCTTGACAATGATGAAAGCAAAACTTGAAGTCAACTTTTTTGTAGTCATCGTGAGAATGCATGAACGTAACATACAATGAGCTTCCTACCACAGAATCATCCTGAGGGTAGATAGGTGGATGTTCTTTATGATAGATGACCATGTACATAGCCAATGAAAAGGCAGCCAGTCCTAGAGAAATGAATAGGCTTTCCTCAGCTTCAGAAATAGAGATGCAGCATTCTGGATTGATAACCAGGTTAAGCACCTTTGGGTCAGAGATTTGAGTATCCTCAGAATTAACCTCTTGGCTGAGGATTAGATATAATCCAAAAGAAAAAGCTATAGCCACTTCTAACGCAATAGCAGGGCTTTCTTCAAAATAGAAGATAGGAGTGTAGAGTGCAAGATTTGTCCAGTTCTTGCCATCTTCTAATTCAATATGAAATGTCTCCTTACTGGATTCAGAATCAAAAGTGTTCTCACTAAGAACAGGTATATGAATATCCACACCAGGGCAAGGTTCAGGAATACCCACATCTGGGCAAGGTTCAGTCATATCCTCAGTAGGATCAGGTGAAGAAATGCCCATGCCAGGGCAAGGGTCGGAAGTACCCACATATGGGCAAGGTTCAGGAATATCCTCAGTAGGATCGGGTGAAGGAATGCCCATGCCAGGGCAAGGTTCAACTATAGAGAAAGAAAAAGAACCCACTTTAGAGCCAGGAACCATACTCTCTTCTGAGCAGAGGGCAAGGCTTTCTTCAGGGTTCATAAACGAAGAATTAACAAGACCCACTTTAGAGCCAAGAACCATACTCGCTTCTGAGTAGAGGGCATGGCTATCTTCAGGATCAAGTATTATTACACCCATTTCTGGGTTAAACAAAGGAATACCCATACCAGGGTTAAAAAAAAGGAGAGTCCACCTTGATGTCAGGTTTAGTAGTATAATCATGGAAAACAGGAACAGGAATGGGCACTGGGGAATCTTCTTGAAGAACTTTTGTACAAGTTTCAGGTTCAAGAATGTCCACTTGCGAACTTGGTTTAAAGTTGTCCTCACAGGATTCAGTATCAGGAATTCCTGTACAGGAAACTGATGTAGTAGAAAATGTAGGTTGATGCAAAGTATCTCCCAAGGGAAACAATTTCTTAGATGCAGTAACAGAAGAATTTTGAGAAGATGAAGTGTAGTGAAATATGCCACACTCAGGTAGATGCGGAGGAATCGTGACACAAGATTCTGACTGAGAAGTTATCTGGAGTTCAGCAGGAATGCTTATTTGAGTTTGAATATCAGAGCTAAATTCTCCAAGGATTATCTCTGGTAAACTGAAAGGTTGTTTATCTGGAACAAAATTATCTTTTACTTCTAGCACAGGGTTTACAGGCAATGAGGCATCATGAGAGGGATATGAGAAATCAATATTTGGAAACAGTTTTTGTAGTTGTTGTAGAGTCTGAGAAGAGATACCATTAGATGCTTTAAGAACAGACTGATAGTGACTATAGACATCATCCAGCTCGGTGTTGACAGTGTCAGGAGGCAAGAGAGGGTCTGGTACAACAGAATCTAAAACAGGGGAATCAGGCTGAGTTTCCTCTTTGCACTTCTGATTTTCTGTGGGCAGAAGGATTTTCTTCTTCTTAGAGAGCTTAGATTTCTTCCCAGTATGAGGCTTCTTAGGTTGCTGCCATTGTGGTTTGTAGTGAGGTTGAGAACAGAAATCCTCTTCATCACTGGATGCATAATTCTGATGTGATAAATCAGCATAGTAGTTGAGGTCTTGTCCGAGTTTGTGGCAAATTAAAGTTGCGCTCATACCAGTCTAATGCCAGTTCAGCTGGATCTGTGAAGTCATCCTCCATGTTGACATATTCAGACTCAGAATCAGTATCACCAGGATAGGAATTACAAACAGGAGGAGTAGATGGTTTTCTGGAACAGTAGTCCTGTGTCTTTAAATTTTTTAAAGTTTGAAAATCTTCTGTTTTTCCTTTAGGGATTGCTTGGGTCTGAGTTATATTGTAATTTTTTATTTTCCTTTGAGGGTCGGTGCATCCACTACCACTGCGGATCCCTTTTTTAGGCATTAACATTCTGTCATGATCCGGTGTACATGCGCTCAGGACACAGACCCTCGGGGCAGTGGTAGGGATTTGAAGACACCGACCCCTGACCCGGGGAAGAGTATCCTGGACGTGGATAGATGATATTCTGTGATTCATAGTTGCTAGAAGTTATTGTAGAATAAATGGGGAGTGCAACATTTGTATACAATATATTCTGAGTTCACTGTGACTTATAGTTAGTTAATAGAAGTAACTGCAGGATTCAATGAGAGAAAAATCTAGCAATGAGGAATGTTCAGGCTTCAGAGTAATCTGGTAAAAGATTGACACTTAGATGCAAACTAAGGTTTGTTGCAGGTTCACAGTACATAATATTATAGAAAGCTGTATGTCAGAGTTAAAGCACAGCTGCACAGGTACTTAGACAAGCTGCAAGTTTAGGCATTAATTACTGTTTGTGCATTTAGATGCAAACTTGGTTTGTTGCAGGTTCACAGTACATATTATTATAAAGAGCTGTATGTCAGTAATTAGCAGAGCAGCACAGGTGAAAGTTAAGTTTAAGGCATCAATTACTGTTTGAACATATTTTGGAGAATCACATGAAAGCTTTTAATTGAACACATAGATGCAGAGTTCAGAATATGTTAACATATTTGCAGCAGGATATTTCAGCAATGACAACTTGTAGCAGAGAAATAGTTATAAAGTTCTGAGTAAGATGCTGTTGTAATTAGAGAGTGATGATAACCAAAAGTATGCTTGATTTATAATAAAGTTCTGAGTTTGTTAAGTAGCAGTGTCCAGGAAACAGAAAATGGAATTATTTGGATACTTGCGATTTGATGATTTTAGGCATTGGAATAGAAAATGCTGTAGGTTGAAATAGTTGGTAAATTCATACAGGAAACAGTCACAGACCTCTGTTGTTCAGGATCACAACTTCAATGTTAATGCAAGGCACATTAGACCTGAGAAGGCTTAAAGGGACCCTAAACACCATCTGTTTTAATGTAATTATAATTTTTTTTTAATCTATTTTGCTTTGTTTTATATATTATTTCTTTCTTTATTTCTTTATTTAGCATCTGCACATTTTTTTTTTATTTTCAATAATACCCCTAAACCACCGCCTACTGAATGCAGTGCTGGCTGACATGTTTTAACGCACGTTCTATGCGATACTCAATGCACACTCCCTTCTTCACTTGCATGCGCATACCAAGTAAAGGGACTTTAAACACTTGCCATTAGGTTATTTTGTTTTTTTTATTCATAATGTTTGTTTTGTTTTTTTAAATGCAATTTGCTATTTATTTTTATTATTTGTTTACTTTTTTTACATTTATTTCACTTTCTGACCGCTCCGTGCAGACATGGCAGAAAGTTATGTGTAGACAAACCTCCCAGAAGTCTCTGCTTTGCTGTGAGCGCGCACGTCTGTAGAGTTGTAGACAGCACACTGAGCACAGCTTGACTAAATCTACAGTGATTATCTTAGTGTTTTTCCCTAAATAGTATCATTTGAACTGGCCTCATCTGTAAGCTAATAATTCATTATAATTTTTTAAAAACAAAATGTATTTACCCTATTTTTTAATCTTACTTGTAGTGCGAGTGAAAGAGGGACCGCCCAACACACTGCTCAGGGAGACAGCTGCTGTCTCATAAATATTACCCCTCTGTTTTTTCTATCCAAGCTCCCGGAGTCCCGCTCAGTTTATTGCACATCTTATACAGCTCACGCTCTCTGTGCATCTCAGGTTATGTGACCGCATCAGTGGTTTGTCTATTTAGCAGGCATTCCAAAGATCCTAAAAGATAGTGTAGGGAAGGGGATGCTTTATTTGTTTTGTGTTACGAGTATGTAGAGGTCAGCCACAGTGCTCTGTTCTATGTACATCAATTTATAATGTCACATAACCTGAGATGCACAGAGAGCGTGAGCTGTATAAGATGTGCAATAAACTGAGCGGGACTCCGGGAGCTTGGATAGAAATACAGAGGGGTAATATTTATGAGACAGCAGCTGTCTCCCTGAGCAGTGTGTTGGGCGGTCCCTCTTTCACTCGCACTACAAGTAAGATTAAAAAATAGGGTAAATACATTTTGTTTTTAAAAAATGATAATGAAATATTAGCTTACAGATGAGGCCAGTTCAAAAGATACTATTTAGGGAAAAACACTAAGATAATCACTGTAGATTTAGTCATGCTGTGTTCAGTGTGCTGTCTACAACTCTACAGACGTGCGCGCTCACAGCAAAGCAGAGACTTCTGGGAGGTTTGTCTACACATAACTTTCTGCCATGTCTGCACGGAGCGGTCAGAAAGTGAAATAAATGTAAAAAAAGAAAAAAAAAGTAAACATATAATAAAAATAAATAGCAAATTACATTTAAAAAAACAAAAGAAACATTATGAATAAAAAAAAAAAACAACCTAATGACAAGTGTTTGAAGTCCCTTTAAAAAGAGGCTGAGGTAATCAGGTGCATGAATGATTAATCAGGCAGGCAGGCAAGCTGAATGTGAATACTGCCCAAATGCAGCAGTCAGAGAAGGATTTCTTAAAGGGATAGTGACATTAGGCTGAGATATGTTACACGTTTAGAGTTGTTAAAATGTCCATTTCTTGTTTTGTCAAATTATAATACCTTTTGTTCACTTTATTAGATAAATTGTCTATATCCTTCATTAATAGCCTATTGAATACCTCTATATTGGGACCTTTTATGGGATGTTTCTTCGGATGGTAAGTGTTTTATTGAATAAGTATTTGAAATATATAGTTAGATAGATAGTTGATAGATAGATAGATATACATATTTAAAATGTAAAATACAATTTCTTCTAAGTGAAGAACATAATAGGTATTTGAATTATTTCTTAAATCACCTTTGTGTTTAGCGCAGTGTCCTAGCGCACCTTCAGGTTAGTGCATAAGCAAATGCCAGAAGAGGATTTCCTAGCACGCTCCATTGTCCATGGGCAAAGGGATTTAGCGTGACCGCACTATCTGACTTCCAGATGTTAGAGCGCCTGAGTCTCTCACTTGCCTGCTTATTTTTTTACTTTCAACTTGTAATACGAGCGCAAGAATAGGAGCGCTAATGATTTAACTTAAGCGCAGTTAGCACTTGTCAGACCTTATATTTTTGCGCTTAACTTGAAATCTAGGCCCATATGTTTAAAGCAGGAAGAACCAAACATTTTTTATGGAGGGATGGTCGCTAATGATGGTGAGATGACCCACAGTTTACCATTCATTAAATACACACATTTTAGTTAAAAAATTACATAGGGAATTTACAAAATTTGGTACAAGTACACATGCTTTTTATTTTCTTCAAAGTGTTAAAACAAAACTCCTCAGTGGGCTGGCACATGAGTCTTAATTTGTGTAGCCCTGCTTCAAGGCATTTTGCTTCTAGAAACATTTTGAAGTTTATAGTTATGGTTGTATTTTGAATAGACAATAAGGTTTAGCACTATGGCAGAAAGTAGAAAATACAATTTTAAATAACATTCCAGTTTACTTATATTATCTAATTTGCTTCATTCTTTAGATATCCTTTTTGAAGAAATAGCAATGCACATGGGTGAGCCAATCACATAATACATATATGTGCAGCCACCAATCAGCAGCTACTAAGCCTATCTAGATATGTTTTTCTGCACATGATATCAAGAGAATGAAGAAAATTTGATAATAGAAGTAAATTAGAAAGTTGTTAAAAATGCCATTCTCTTTCTAAATCATAAAATAAAATGGTTTCATGTCCATTTAAAGGACCACTCAATGCAGTAGAATTGCATAATTAACAAGTGCATAATAAAAAAAAAACAATGCATTAACACCTACTCTGAATTTTAAATAAACTGTAGATTTTTTTCTGACAAATTTATTTTTCTCCCATTTTCCGTCCCCCTGTATCATGTGACAGACATCAGCCAATCACAGATTAGTATACGTATACCCTGTTGACTCGAGTGTCCCTTTAAGTGGTAGACAGTTATAACAGCTCAAATTATGGTTATTTACACCCTGTAATGGTGAATTCAGCCATGTTAAAAGAACATAAAGCCCAAAAATCTTCTTTCATGATTCAGACAGAGCATAGATTTTAAACAACATTCAAATTTACATCTAAGATTATTTCTAGCATCCTTTATTGAAGGAACAGCAATGCATTACTGGGAGCTAGCTGAACACCTTGATAAGACAATGACAAGAGGCATATATGTGCAGCCACCAATCAGCAAAACATTAGATAATAGAAGTAAATTGGAAAGTTGTTTCAAATTGTATGCTCTGTCTAAATAATGGGGGAAAAATGGGTTTCATGTCCCTTTAAATAATTTTGTGGGGTTTTTTGTTTTGTTTTTTCAGATTAGGTATACAGTGTTTAATGGGACAATCTACTTGCAAATGTTTATTGCTTAAAAAAGATAGATAATCCCTTTATTACCCATTCCCCAGTTTTGTACAACCAATACTTTTATATTAATGCACTTTTTTACCTCTTTGATTAACTTGTATCTAAGTCTCTGCAGTCTGCCATCTTAATTCAGTTATTTTATCAGAACTGCATCTTAGCCAATCAGTGCTGACTCATAAATAACTCCACAGGAGTGAGCACAATGTTTATCTATATGGCACACATGAACTAGCACTGTCAAGCTGTGAAAAACTGTCAAAATGCACAGAGATAAGAGGCGGCATTCAAGGGCTTAGAAATTAGCATATGAGCCTACCTAGGTTTAGCTTTCAACAAAAAATACCAAGTTGCTTATAATTGTATGCTCTATCTGAATCATAATAGTTTAATTTTGACTAGATAATCCTTTTAAAGGTTGGAAGTGTGGAACATTTTAGAGGCAGAATCAAGAAAGGAAGGAAGAAAGAAAGAAAATGCTATATATTCTATCCCTATATACTAGTTATATTAAAAGATATGTTGTTGTAACCCCTTTAGTGTTTGACAGGGCGGCAACATACAATTATATTTATTTTGTCCTTAAAAGCAGTAGTAATGCCTACATTATTAAATAGCAAAAAAAAAAGAAGTATGTAACTGATTTGAATTCAAAACTTTAGTTTTTTAACACACTGGTACTTTATAAAATGTATGATAAAAGTAAATTGGAAAGTTGCTTAAATTTACATGCCCTATCTGAATCATGAAAGTTTAATTTGGACTTTACTGTCCTTTTAAAGCAAATACAATACCCACAGCAATAGAGCGTGCAGGATCTTTTAAAGGGTCTGTACACAGTCTTAGCTTTTCCGCCACCTAAAGTGTGGTAGATTTCATCCTGGTCAGATTTGGCTTGTGCAATGTTGAATGTAAAAAACGCAAATGCTGGTCGCTTTGTGTGAGGCTGGATGGACTAGTCTTATTATGAAGCGAACCGCGTCTCCACCTGAGAACATGTGTTGTATAGGGGCCGAGAGTAGTTGATAACATATAGGTATCTTAAAGGGACTGTAAAGTTCAAATTAAAATGTCATTATTCAGATAAGGCATTTAATTGTAAACAACTTTTCAATGTACTTTTATCATCAAATTTGTTTTGTTCTCTTCGTATTCTTAGTTGAAAGCTAAACCTAGGTAGGTTCATATGCTAATTTCTAAGCCCTTGAAGGCCCCTCTTAACTGAATGCATTTGACAGTTTTTCACAGCTAGAGGACGTTAGTTCATGTGTGTCATAAAGATAACATTGTGCTCATGCCCGTGGAGTTAATTCATTGTCAGTACTAATTGCCTGAAATGCAAGTCTGTCAAAAGATCTCAGATAAGGAGGCTGTCTGCAGAAGTTAAGATACAAGGTAATTACTGAGGTTAAAAGTATATTAATATAACTATGTTGGTTATACAAAACTGGGGAATGGTAAATAAAGGTATTAGTATTATCTATCTTTTTAAACAATAACATTTTTAGTGTTCACTGTCCCTTTAAGCTTTACATAAAATGGGCTCGCTTCCATTGAGCCGTAATAAGGTTTGTGTAAGCTCGCAAACTGATAAATATGCTGTCGGAAGCAATTTTGTTTATCTACTGCATCCAATGGTGCGTTATACCTCAATTTAAAAATATATATATATTTTCGCATCCCATAGAAAGTATTAGAAACTGTTAAGTGATAACTTATACCAGGTTTCCAATGAAAGTGCAAACAGTTAATACACTGTGGGAGGCTGTCGATACATCGAGAAAAATCACACCCAGCTCAACTAGGTGTAAAAGAGGAAAAAGGAGCATTTTGAGACCTATTTCCCATTGAAATTTTAAAACTTACTAATAATGCAAGTTTTTCAATGTATAAAATAATTGTAATATGTAATATTTGTTGTTGTCCCATGTATAGGAATACTTGCACTTATGTTTTTAATGGAAATAGCAGTATGTATTTACATATTAAAATATATACAAGCACATATCTACATAATTAAAACTAGACCTATGCCTAGGGCAGCAATACATATTAAATATATTAATAAAGTGTAAACTATATAATAAAAAAAAAATTTGCTTATAGTTAAAAAATATGTATTATAAATAAGTGTATGTTTGTTTTTGTTTCTCTTTAGAGGTGATCACAGGTAAGGAGCACAGACATTAAACGTAGATTTTATAGTGTAAGGTCCGGTTACCATAGCAACTAATTGATTTTCAAGAAATCCAACGTCGGATGGAAGCATTAACACAACGTTAACTTACGTTTACACGAAAATAGGGACTGCATGCAATGCGCAACATATTTCAATAGAAAACTGGTACTAAAATGGAGTCGTAAATTACTTTTAGCTGTCGGCAACTTCGGTAGCATTTTGAACAACTCAATGGAAGTGAGTCTTTTGCACTGAGTAATGTTCTTGTAATCTTTTAAAGATATCACAGTATATCATCTACCTAATAAATTACTATGTATGGCTCAAAAGAGACTATACCCTACATACACACGCAACATCCCTACAGAAATGGCAACCATTCGTCTATGATACCATTTAATGTGATTGGACAAATAAAAGAGACCCTATGCATCTATGCGCCACACCAGGGTAAGTGACTACTTTTATGAAAAAAGAGAATACACCTTTTCAATTGAGTGGTCAAATACCCAGGTAATCACAAATGTAATATAGGCTGGAGTAGGCCCTCACTTGCGCTGCACAGTACATAGAGGGATGAGAGACACTTATTTAAAAGTGGTAATCACCCTCTTTCAAATGAGTCATTTTCTACCTGTTCAACTTTGTTTTAATAACAATGGTATTGGTTGTATTTGTGCCTCTAAGAAAGGTTCTTTTATGCCTTGACCTTATAAATATATCTCTCATTTAAAAGGAGGATTCCACTATTCATCCATATAGTTGATAAGTGATCTTCAACTTTATTAAGAGTCAACTGTCAACAGCCACTAGCCTTCATTTCTTCTTTTTTTTTCAGTGTGGTTGCTCATGATTCAAGGCTGAATACTCCTCATGTCATGTGCACAGTAAAATATATCACTAAAACAAGGATAGTTTTTCTAGAAGCATTTTTTTTTCTTAATAAAGAATGTCTCAATAATCCTTTAATGGAAGTTGAAATATGCTAATGTGCATTTCAGTTTAGAAAATAATGATTCTTTTGCTGTTGGGGTACTTGTGCAAAGATCTGCTTAAAAGAAAAACAAATAACAGTATATATTCAGAGTGAGTAACCCAATAACATAAAGTATTAGAATTTATGATTAAGCACAGTGACTATAAATATCAACAACAGTTGAAATGGTTCAGCAATGAAGCGGTTAAAGGGACAGTCAAGTCCCAAAAAACTTTCATGATTCAGATAGGGCATGTAATTTTAAACAACTTTCCAATTTACTTTTATCACCAATTTTGCTTTGTTCTCTTGGTATTCTTTGTTGAAAGCTAAACCTAGGAGGTTCATTTGCTAATTTCTTAGATCTTGAAGACTGCCTCTAATCGAAACGCATTTTTATAGTTTTTCACTACTAGAGGGCATTAGTTCATGTGTTTATTATAGATAACATTGAGCCCATGCACGTGAATTTACCATGGAGACAGCTCTGATTGGCTAAACTGCAAGTCTGTCAAAAAAACTGAAATTAGGGGGCAGTCTGCTGAGGCTTAGATACAAGGTAATACAAAGGTAAAACGTGTATTATTATAACTGTGTTGGTTATGCAAAACTGGGGAATTTGCAATTAAGGGATTATCTATCTTTTTAAACAACAAAAATTATGGTGTTGACTGTCCCTTTAACTTTTAAATAAAGGTGCTGACATTTTACAACAATACTTTAGAAAAAAACACATTTGGTCATGTAAAAATTATTAACATGTGTAATCCCTTGGTAAATTCTCTTCAAGCATTTTGATGACACATGAAAAATGTAATTGGAATTTTTTTTTTTTTTGAAAGACCACCCATGTTGTTTTTTTCAGTTGATCTGCAAAAATCTGATGCAACCATATGCTAAAGACGATTGAGTGGTTATTCAGCTGGGGTAAAAAGAGTAAACATTGCTAGATTTGGTTATAGAGTTAGACTGAAGTGTCCATATAACACAGCACAAAGCGAAATGTGTCTCTTATAGTGAAATAAAATGTAAACACTGACTGAAAGTAAAACAGATACAATTTTGATTGTGATGTCCTAGAGGGCAGATTATTTCAACAACAGAAAGTGTTTTACAGCTTTGCAAATAACATATGTGCCCATTCTATTCCATTAATGTCTACCATACACAAACTATATATTAAACTTAAACATTTGTAGCTTCTTTTCCTGAGGCATTCCAGAATCCAAACCAAGGAAGACTGACATTTTGATTTATTTAAAGGTACATGGAAGTGAAAATGAAAATTTCATTATTCAGGCAGAGTTTACAATAAAAATAACAAAACTTTCCAATTTCCTCCTTTTTCTCCATTCCTACATCAATAGTGGCCAAATTTAGGGACAGTTTACAAGTGGAGCGCTCGAGCATTAAAGGACCAGTAAATACAGAAGATTTGCATAATCAACAAATGCATGATAACAAGACAATGCAATAGAATAGATCAGCCAGTCACAAATGCATATACGTATAATCTGTGAATTCTTGCATATGCTCAGTAGAAGCAGGTGATTCAAAAAGTGTAAATATAAAAAGACCATGCACATTTTGTTAATGGAAGTAAATTGGAAGTTGTTTAAAATTGCTGCGCTATCTGAATCATGAAAGTGTCATTTTGACTTGAGTGTCCCTTTAACTGCGCTAGAAGTAAGCTTTTTGCACGCGTCAAGTTTCGCTCGTATTATGAGTTGAAAGTAAACTGTTTTCACTAACGTGCTAACCTGATCAGCACAAAAACTGAACTTCGAATATCTTGCGCAAGATAATCTATTCCCCCATGAAAGTCAATAGAGCAAAAGAGCACCCTACTTACACGCAAACTCGATCGCATTTTCTAAAGTTCACTAACCCACCATGAAGATATGAATATTTCACATTCCAGTGTTCTTCACATAGAACAATATGTTCTATTTATTCTTAAATACATATTTCTTTATTTTTATAAATATATATATATATATATATATATATATATATATATATATATATATATATATATATATATATATATATATAAAATGTTTTTTTTGGTACGATATATATTTATACCAATATATATACATGATTATGTATAGGTATAGATATATACAGATATATATAGGAATGTGAAATATTTACAGTAAATAGATAGTTAAAACCATTATTAAACATTTATATTGTATAAATATTTTTTTGTGTTTTTTCATCTACTTAAAGTGATGGTAAACTTGATCATTTTTATTTACAATACTTGTAATCATAAAGTAAAACACTGGCACTTTCATTCATTAAAGGCTTTGTAAACGCTTATTTTTTTTAATAATTACCCTATCATGTTTTCAGATATTCCGTTGTTCCTCCGCCATTAACAGATACTCTATTTCTTACTTCAGTGACGATTCAGGCTGTAGCTAATTGTATCGCGCCCCCTTTGGCGTCCAGCAATGTAAATAATAACACCCCTGGTTTTGGATGCCAAAGGGGGCGCAATACGATTGGCTACAGCCTGAATCGTCCCTGAAGTAAGAAATAGTATCCGTTAAGGGTGGAGGAATGGTGGAATATCTGAAAACATGATAGGGTAATTATTAAAAAAAATAAGCATTTACAAATTGAAAGTGCCAATGTTTTACTTTATGATTATAAATATTGTAAATAAAAATGGGTTAAAGGGATAGTAAAGTTCAAATTAAACGTTCATGATTCTGGTAGGTCATGTAATTCTAAACAACTTTCTAATTTACTTTTATCATCAAATTTGCTTTGTTCTTTTGGTATTCTTAGTTGAAAGCTAAACCTAGGAAGGTTCATATGCTAATTTCTAAGCCCTTGAAGGCCACCTCTTATCTGAATGCATTTGACAGTTTTTCACAACTAGAGGGCGTTAGTTAGTTCATGTGTTTCATATAAATAACATTGCCTGAAATGTAAGGCTGTCAAAAGATCTGAGATAAGGAGTTAGGGCTCCATGTACTAAGAGGCGGGCGGACAGCTTCTTAACTCGCGAAGCTGTCCGCCCGCCTCCGCTACACACGGGCAGCGGATCTATTGATCCGCTTGCCCGTATGTATCATTACACACTCAGCGGAGTGTGTAATGCCCGCCCCTTCAGTCGCGCGACCAATCACGCGACTGAAGGGGCTGTCAATCACCGAGAGCGAGCGAGCTCTCAGTGATTTTGCTTCGCCACCTAAGAGGTGGCGTAGGGTGTAGGAAGCAGCGGTCTAATGACCGCTGCTTCTTACATTGCGGGAAGCAGGCTCGCATATGCGAACCTGCCCCGCAAAGGCTCCGGAGCAGCTTTCGCTGCTTCGTACATGGAGCCCTTAGTCTTATAGTCTATAGAAGCTTAGATATAAGGTCATTACAGAGGTAAAAAGTATATTTCTATAACAGTGTTGGTTATGCAAAACTGGAGAATAGTAAATAAAGGGACTATCTATCTTTTTTTTCCATTTTTACCATCACTTTAACTGCAAAGGGCTCCAATGCACATATATATATATATATATATATATATATATATATATATATATATATATATACTGTATATATATATGTATATATATATATGTGTCTACATATGTATACATATGTATTTATGTGTTTATATGTGTATATATATATATATATCTGTAAATACATATATACACACATAAATACATATGTTTACATTGATAGACATATATAGAGATGTATATGCATGTATCTCTATGTTAAAGCGCTTTGCCTTTTTTTCTCTAACACCTGAGATCTCATATCTTTGAGCCCTTATAACTTTTTTGAGCAATATTTTTTTTAAATAATTTTTTATTAGATGGTATTAAATGTTCTTTATAATGTAATTTCGATGTGTTTTGTGACATGTTTTTTTTTCTCGCAAAACAGTTAACTAGAGCTCTGAGGATGTGGTAATCTTTCTAGCATTATTCGGGATTATGCTCAAGTGATCACGTTTACTTGTAATTCAAGCGGAAAACCCTTGCAAACACCCGTAATAAACCCCTTCTCACTAGGGTGTAACTGTTACCGCTCCACCCAAAGACTATTGATCATTCAATTTTAATTCTATAACAGCTTCATGGTTAAAATATGGGATCAGAGCTTTATTTTTTATTTCTAGTAAACTAGGAAATAATTGTGTGGAACATTGAGCTTTGTATGTGCAAAAACATTAAAAGTACAATAAAGTAATTTTTTTCTTTGTCGAATATAAGGCAGGGGATGAAAAAAAATGTTGTACTTTTGTAACATGCGCACAAAAATAAGAACACTCCACTTGTAATCTAGACCTAAGTTGGCAGTTGCTAAGGCTGGTATTGCACATACTCTACACAAGTACTTCTTGGGTGTCAGGAGGGGGTAAGGGTGGGAACTTACACCCCCCTCTGCGAATTTTGCACCAGGTAAAACGTCAAGCAGCCTTTTGCATACACACTGCTAGATTAAAACATACTCTTCCATTGTGCTTGCAAGAGAGTGCCAGATTTTTTTGTGTTGTGTTAATATTATTGTTTTGACATTTTCTCGATGGCTTTGCACCCAGGCTGGCCTCTGCATGAGCCACTGAGAGCTGTGAGTTTTGCAGTGGCATGGGATGTGCACCTAGTCCAGTTTGCAAGTGGATTCCATTTCCGTGTTTTGAATGTGTCTAGGTAAATTACAAAAGGTCTGAAGACATGCACTGTGTAGGTTAGGGATCCAGGGAGGAAAAAACCTTGATGTGATCCTGGGCTATAACCATTTGGCCAAATGCTGTAACTAACTTGTCCATTTTAAAAAATTATTGAAATTAAATGGAGTAAACGTTAGGGAGTGAAAAAATGTACACTTCTATTGCAACATTGACAAACAACAATTTTGGCTATGTGCTAAAGATATTATCTGAAGGGATATTATAAATCCTAGAAAGGGCAAGGATACGTAGGAACACCATTAATGCTTAGACTGTTACTTTTGAGAGGGTAAACGGGGGGCAGAGAGAGAAAGATTGGAGACGAAAAGTAAAAGTGGAGAAGAAGATTTACGAGAGAGAAAAAAAAAGAGAGTAAAAAGATATGAGAGGGAAAAGAAAGAGTGTAAAGAGAAGATATAGGGGTAGATTTACCAATGTCTGTCCGACATGGTACGCTGTAGTGTATCATGTCCAACAGACATCGCTGAAGCATACGCTGTCGGCATTTATCATTGCACAAGCAGTTCACCAATCGGCCGCTAGCAGGGGGTGTCAATCAGTCTGATCGTATAGGATCGGGCAGATTGAAGACTGCAGCCTCAGTGGCAGCGGACAAGTTATGAAGCAGCAGTCTTTAGGCTCACGCGGAAACAAGGGCCATTCAGCCCTTGTTAAATCGACCCCATGGCCTGATAGATAAGGGAGAGGGTAAAAAGAGAGATTGAATAGAGAAGATAGTTAACCCTTTGAGTGCTAATGACGGCTCTGAGCCGTCACAGAGTTTCCCACTCTGGTGCTAATGACGGCTCAGAGCCGTCACTTGCACTCTCCCAACTTGAGGGAGATCTGGGGGCTCCCACCTGCTCCTACCCCGGTGACAGGCATCGCCGGGGCTTCCTGTTTTGCGTGATGACGTCACGTGCAATAACGTGATGACGTCACCGAGCAACTTTATTTATACTTAACAATGTTAAGTATAGGAGCAGGGGGCATGCTGCTTAGAATCCTGTATCTCAGGCATCTAAGCAGCTACAGACCCACAAGATCCACCATTGGAAAGGTAATCGCCTAAACTTTCCAACAGTGTAAGTTTAGTTTTGGGGTCTAAACAAATTTCAAAAAGTTAAAAAATAAATTGTTTAAAAAATAAAAAAATTAAAAAAACATTAATAAATCTTAGCACTCAAAGGGTTAAGAGAGAGAAGAGAAAGATGATAATTAAAAAAAATCTCCAGGTCTACTACAACATTCCATGACTGTCAGCACTCTTTCTCTACTCTCTCACTGCAACAACTTCCTATTTCTATCCAGCTGTTGTCTTACCCAGAACCACTAAGTTTATGTTGCTAACTGTTATGCACTTATTTGTATTAATCTATTGCTGTATGTAGCATTACTTAATTTGTTAAGGTATAAAATATTAAAAACAACTGCACAATAATGTGTTTCACAATAGCTAAACATATGCAAAGAGGGAGTGGAGTAGTGGGTGTGGTGTGGGCAGGTAGTGGGTAGGATCAGAAGTGGCGAGTAACATTTTGGCCTGGCTAGTAGCTTACGACCTGAAATTATGAATTTGGCGGCGCTATAAAAATAAATGATAATATATATATATATATATATAGTACATTTAGGCTGGCTCCTAGATTTTCAATTCATATTTGTCAAGCACATCCTTATAGCTAAGCACTTTAGTCACTCTTTGGTGCAGATGAACTACCATGTTTAAAATGATGTGCAGCTCATGTCTGCTTCACATGTTGTCACTGATATTATTGTGCTTAGGGTATTTATTTATTTTGTCTCCACCCTCCCCCCCCCCCCCCGGAAACATTTCTGTGGATGCCCATGCAAGTACTGCTGACATTTTGATTTACTACAACAATATGTATGAAAACACAAAAATACAAATCTAGTAGAAAATGTACACACACAAATCCTATATAATAAAAGGCCAGGTATGTTTGTCCAAAGCTGTCATGCACCAGTAGAGACTACAACGTGAGACAAACATACCTGGCCTGGCCATAAGGAAGCATGAGGATCAGACAGGAGAGAGGGTGGGCAGGAGCGGGCGTGGCCAGATGGGAGCAGGTGTGGCCGGGGGGCATGGTGGGACCGCTGCACTGCAGAAAATGACCCGTGTACACAGGCTTTAGGACTAGTATTCATATAAATGGTATATTGTGCTATCAGACAGTTTTTTTTTATAATAGATTGGGAAGCTCTATCTGCCATCTATTAGGTTACATTTTAAATAATTTGAAATAAGAAATCAAATAATAGATGAGGTGGAATTATTTCACTGTACACAGTAGCAGTTACAAGTAATGGGGTTAGCTTTAAATATAGCTTGATATTTTGCATATACTTTAACTTTTTTTCCATTTCTATGCTTCCTATAATAATGGGATTTAAATCAGGCAGCTGTATGAGTGATTTGTTGTAGGGGTTTCTGAGCATCATGTCACCTATTACTTTATAACTAAAGTCCTGACATTTTGCTTGAGTTTTTGTGCTGCAATATTTATATAGTGTATATAGAAGACACTAGGTACTAATAGTATTCTATCCCAGTCTATATTTTATCAATCTTACAAGTCATTTAGCAATTATCCAAAATCAACTAACCAAAAACAGCAACTACAAATAATGCCTAGAATACAATTGCAATTAAATATCACCTTTACTTTAGAAAATCTGTAGATTCATTTTAAAGGGACAGTCTAGTCCAAAACAAACTTTCATTATTCAGATAGGGCATGTAATTTTAAACAATTTTCCAGTTTACTTCTATCACCAATTTTGCTTTGTTCTCTTGGTATTCTTAGTTGAAAGCTAAATCTAGGAGATTCCTATGCTAATTTCTAAGTCCTTGAACGTCGCATCGTAGCTCAGGACATTTTTACCGTTTTTCACCACTAGAGGGTGTTAGTTCATGTGTTTCATATAAATAACTGTGCTCACGCATGTGGAGTTCCTAGGAGCCCGCACTAATTAGCTAAAATGCAATTCTGTCAAAAGAACTGAAATAAAGGGCAGTTTGCAGAGGCTTAGATACAAAATAATCACAGAGGTAAAAAGTGTATTAATATTACTGTGTTGGTTATGCAAAACTATGGAATGGGTAATAAAGGGATTATATATCTTTTAAAACAATAAATATTCTGGTGTAGACTTTCCCTTTAATGTTATGACTAATGTGAGTAATGTATGATATATAAAGAAAAAAAACACCATTTTATACCTGAGATTTCTGCTGTGTATGAACCATTAAGCAAGAAAGTGTAATTTTATGACCATAATAACAATTCTAGCTATCAAATTATTTCACCTTTTGTTACAGAATAAATTAGACTAACTGGTATTGTTATTGATTGGTTCAACGCCCCCATTGGTATGTACAAATTGTGAAACAAACATTTTCTGTGGTATTCAAATGTATCAAAATTGCCTCAGTTTTAATTATTATAGCAAACAGGCGTTTTTCTTAATTCAGTTGGGTTTTTCACACACTACAGGTCAAGGTGAAAGTAGAAAATGGCAGATAATTTGTTCAATATGGATGATGCCTAATTTGTTGTTGTCATTCTACTAATAATACCAATTAGATGTGTGCAATCAATCAATTTGTGTAATTATATAATTAATAGTCAATTAACTCTAACTTTAGGGTTTAAAAGCAACAGATACAAAGCCAATTTAAATTTTCACACTTACTGAGGCACTTTTACAAGTGTTTTTCAGGGCTCATACATGATGTTGGGAAGTCAGTAAACAAATAAAAGGTTACAATAGTAATTTTTCTATCATACAAGATTAAACTGCATTTTTGTGTAGCCTGCCCACTGGTAGTGAATGTGTTAATTATGGCACAGCAGAATAGCTGCTCACTGCCAGCAAAATAGCTTTCATGACTGAATGACTTCAGTGCCAAATGAGAAACACCTGGTCTGCCTTGTACTGGAATAGCAAACTGCGCGTTCTTTGTTCTGTTGTTGATTTTAAAGGGCTCTGGTAATGACAAATGCACGTCAGTCCTAGCCTGCTATGGGACTCCTGTCAAAAGCATAGCTAGAGGCCCTCAGAATGGGGCCATTTATAACGGTCTCATTTAAATTGGTGACACATAACTTTAAACCGCAAAAATTCACTCACAGACCTTAATGTGTTACTAGTTAAAATAGACAAAGTAGTAACTGTTATAGAAGGAACAGCAGTGCACAAGAGTCAACTGATCATAAATACTGTTTTTTAGAACTAAAGCAACAGGTATAATCAATTTTGGATTGGAAATACTGTGGTTATATCAATAAACAGTGTGAAGAAAGTGGTCATTGGCTATATTGGAACATTCTAAAGCACTTCCCACTGGTAATATAATAAGCAGTAACCTTTTAACACAACTTTATAGGGGAGTAAACAGTTTCTACAAATTCACAACATGTGAATTATGTGATGACTAAAGTGATTTATAGTCTACTCAAAACACCAATGGTCAAACACGCCGGGTATAAGCACTGCAGGAGAAGGAATCCCATGGGGATAGGAGATGTAATGGTAGAACAATCTAGCCGCTATTTAAAAATAAAATCTTTATTATAAAACCTTAGAAAAAAACAGAAGGGGGTAATAGTAGTTTCATCCTCTGATGAATTTCACGCTACATTGTGTAAGCATAGAGGATCAAAATGCACCAGAGAATAAACTTTTGTAATTAAGGATTTTTTAAACCAGAGTTTTGTTGTTTGGCTAAATCTATAATTCTGTGACCTCAAGAGGGTTTTCTTCATGAATTTCTCCCTTGCTTATATATTATGGGGTAACAATTTCACTATGGACACAATTTGCCTGCTGCTATATTGGCTGTACATTCTATTTTAACATTATCATCAAGGGGCGGAGCCAAGCCGTGCAGGAACATGGCCGCAAATCTGTAAAGCTCCGTGTCTGCCTTCTCTCTTAGCAAGAAATACCTTATTCAGGGTTATACTTATTATATGCTGGTCAATACTCTATCTGCCTAAACCTTCCTGCCATCGCATCCAAGCTATTAGAGGGCTAATCACAGACGGAACCACTCGCCTTTCTATCTACATCAGGCGCGGGACTACAGCGCCATTTCCCCGCACCTAAAATTACAGCCGGATCTCCTCTGCTTATCCGGATTCCTCCGGCCTGCTGCCCGATCATTTGAGAGATCCTTGGATGCGGTCGACAGAGCCGCTCTCTCCTTAGCTGTTCCCGGATCACACTGCGCTCTCAGGGGCGTGGAGGCCTGTCTGCGGACGAACGCCGGAACTCTAACCTTCTGCTGCAGGACTTCTTACACCTCCCGGTCTCCATCCGAAGTCCCCCACTAAGTTACCCTGTAACATTTTGGGTCTGGTTGTGCGATTGGCCCTGGGCATGTCCCTGTAGGAGGGGGGTTAAGCAGAACATTGAAACCGCTGGGCACTTCTACAATAAATAGCGGCCATTATCTAGATACGCCACGTGGCCTCATACCCTAATGTGTGCTGCTGGACAGTTACTGTGAGACCTGGTTCTTACACCTACAAAATCACAGGCTTTAATTTTATTAGATAAGGGGAACAAGGATCATTGAAGCTTGCCTGAATTAAACACTACCCCTTCTGCAGCCTCAAGGCCTAACAGAGATCTTTTCAAGCTATCAGCGCAATACCTCTACCTTTCATTTTGCCGATGCTGATATGCTAAAACTGCCTATTAAAGAAAAGAAATCAGCAGCAACCTGCCTGTACCCCAACATAGCTTCAGCTATATTCTTAGGGCCTTACAGGGGACTGTATAAAACTTATATACAACACTGATAGTCCCTACCTACTTGTTGCTAATGGGATGCTAGATACAATTTTGTCTCCCTCGACACTAAAATACAATCCCTTGCTGCCTGCTACGCCAAGCTCTTCCCTGCCTTTTCCTTCCTCTATATTAACTCTTGAAGAAACTAATACAGAATACCTCACTCGTTCTTCTGGAGGGCCCAGACCTAAGATGGCTTCTAGGAAGGGACAGAAATCTGATAAGCCAAACAAACCACTCTCCCAAACCCCATCAGTATCCTCCTTTTTTCAAGCTTCAGATTCAAACTCAGCTTTATCTGATACCCTTTTGGAACAGCCGGGCCTTCCAAGCCTAAACATAAACCCGAATGGCCAACAGGACCCACTACATGCTATCCAGGAAAGATTGAATACGCTTCCTTCCAAATCTGACCTGGACTCTCTCAAATCTTTTATTAAGGAAGAGATGAGGGACCTCAAAAGAGACCTCAATGAAATGGGCGCTCGTATGGATTACCTTGAGGAGGGCCAGGAAACCTTGAATAATCTAGTCAGTATGAACACACAACAACTCTCTATCCAGGACTCTAGAGTCCAATCTCTCCAGGATAAAATAGAGGACTTGGATAACCGCGGACGCAGGAACAACTTGAGGTTCCGCGGTGTCCCGGAGGAGGTGACTCCTGACCTCCTTAAAGGATACATTATTGGCCTAGCGCAACATCTCTCTCCTGGATCACCGCCACTATTGCCTGAAGATCTGGACAGGGCGCATAGGGCATTACGCCCTCTACCTAAACCTCCACTTCCTCCACGGTATATTATTGTTCGATTCCTAAGATTTTCATCCAAAGAGGACGTATGGCAGGCAGCAAGGTCCCAACGGTCCATATCCTACAGGGGCCACTCCCTCCAGATATATCAAGACCTCAGCCCCTACACGGTACAGAGACGCAAGGAGGTTAAATTTATCACTAGTGCTCTTCAAGACCATCACATTAAATATCGTTGGGGTTTTCCCTTCAGTCTAATTATTAACCATAATGGTTCACAAATTATTTACAAAGACTTTAACGACCTTGACCACGTATCCCAAGCTCTTAACATTCCATTCAACAATCCATTGGACCCACCCGTCTTGGGCTCACCCCAAGCTGAGGAGTCAGGGCCTTCACGCCCGCTGGGACAAAGACCACAATGGCAAAAAATTCAACCCAAGAGAAGAAAAATGGACAACCTACCACCCAGAAGTGACTCTCCGCCCCCTGGATGACCTACTTCCAGGCCCTGGTATAGGAACTACCCATTTATCTCCTATTGCTTTCTTTCCATCTGATGTTCATTGACCACCCTTTTCCGTGGATGGATCTCGGGCCCTCTTGCATGGGCTGACCCGCAGCGCATCAACATATATTTAAACTCTTGATACCCACTTGGCCGCTTTTGATGGCCTTTCTACAACCCTGACTTCATATTGGTAACGTATAAACAATGTTTATATCCTTAGTTTTATGCCTGATGTTCAATTTTGATTATATCTGTTACCCATGCCATAGACTATCCCTCCTGGCCCTTCCAGGATGGCAGCTACACAACCCAGGCTATGAAGAACTTTGCCCTATGGGTCACTAGATGTTCCTGGACATTATAACTAAATAAATGTTTTGTTCTGTTATTCTCACTAAATGTTATTATCTGTTATTACACGTTATGTAAATTATTGATTGAACCTCCAGTAAACGAGGCAATAAGCCTTTCTTGGATTAACCTAGTTAATTTCCCTCGTGGCCACTACATATTTTTACACTGGGTTGTGAGGATCACATGTAATATGCTTATATTGGCCTATGCAAGTTATAAACTAAACTCTATGCATCTCTTCTCTAGCCCGTAGCAGCAATCACTCCAGTTATGCATATGTTTGAAATGTTAAGAAGCTTAAATATGTGAATTTTTTCGTGCCTGCACTTTCATCCCTAAACTACCCATGACATCAATGCATAACTTACTCCCCACAATGTTTAAGGTCTCTACTTTTGGTCACCAACAAATTAGTACTCCCCTATGTTTAGTTAACCACCTTGAACCTCCTAGATTGGCACCTCTAGGGTATGTGTTTTTTTTTTTTTTTGTTTTTTTTTGGTGCCCATAGAATCTATCTTGCTGAATACCCTGTGCCATTAGAGGTCATTTCATAACTAACTTTGACCTATTATACACTAAACAGCATTTTTGACACTATATTTGAATATATAAATCTGTCTAGGGACCTAATTGATACTTATATCATTTCACTTGCTAGGTTGTGTATGTTTAGTTTTTATCTAGACAACCCATGATTATAATGTTTTGCTGTTATTTCGCTTAAATACTCAAATGTTTTACGTTCCATATTAATATATTGTTTACCTTATGGTAGTGTCAATCTCTGATGGCCCAGACCCCGGTTGACTGACATGTATTTCTTTTGAAAACAAGGCTACCCTGCTTAACTATCCAACCCTGATTCCTAACATATGTAACATAACCTAAGAGTATGCTAGGCGATACTCTCCCCCCTATTTGCAAAGTGTATTATAGTTTGTTTCTTTCACTTTGATATTGTTACTGTTAAAACAATGCTCATTACTTTCTATTATGCTTTTTCCCAATTTTCAATATGTGATTTTCGTCCTTTTCTTTTAAACTCTCCTTCCTCCCCTTCCTTCTGTCCAGCCTCGGTAGTCTCATACCTATCCCTAATAGACGACGCTATACTTTTGCTTACATCGGCAGATTCCATTAAATCCTTTGCCAATGAATAGCTCAAATTCTAAAATAAAAATCCTCTCACACAATACTAAAGGCCTTAATGGCCCTAATAAACGGTCTATGGCTCTGAGAGATTACAAGAGACACAAGGGAGATATTCTCTTTATTCAAGAGACCCATTTTAAAAGGGGTAGCGAACCCAAAGCTAGTTTTCGGAAATTTGGACAGAGTTTCTTCTCCTCTAATACCACGAAACATAACGGGGTTGGAATTCTGATACACAGAGGACTTCCCTTTGTTGCATCCTCCACTTATAAAGATAGGGAGGGAAGATACTTGATCCTGGTCGGTTATCTATATCATAAACCACTGACACTGGTTAATATATATGCCCCCAATGTTAACCCAGCTCCCTTTTTTCACCAACTTAGCAATAAAATCTTAGAAGTAGCTAGGGGTAGCCTTATATTGGGGGGGGATTTCAACACAGCTTTTGACCCAACTCTAGATTGCTCGTCTGGCACATCTTCTATACCACAAAAAACTTTAAGGCAAATTAAACATTCCATCTCATGCCTAGCTGTACATGACACTTGGCGCCTTCACCACCCAAACGATAGAGAGTTCACTTTTTTTTCAAACCCCCATCAATTATACACAAGAATAGACTACATCTTTGCTGATGTCTCTAGCTTATCTTCTATTGCTCAGACTCATATAAACCCCATAACATGGTCGGACCACGCCATCATCACTTGCCAACTTCACTGGCATCCCATTGACCCGTCCACTTCTCGGTGGAGACTTGACGACTCCCTACTTAGAGACCACAAGATCTTTATCCAGGTACAGAAAGCACTAATTGACTATTTCCAAACAAATGACACCCCTGATGTCCACATACACAATATATGGAATGCCCATAAATGTGTTATCCGAGGGGAATTAATCGCCCTCAAAGCAGCGAAACGGAAACAACAGAATGAGTACCTTAATTCTCTTTTAGCTGACATTCATAAACTACAGGACCTACATAAACTACACCCCACAAGTGCCTCGTTAACAGATAGCATCACACACAAAAGAGACCAACTTCGTATATTCTTAGGCGTAGAGGCCAAGAACAGAGCCTTATATCTTAAAAAAGTTTATTATGAAGGAGCAAATAAACAAGGCAGGATGTTGGCCCGACAGCTCCGGAAACGTACCAACAAACAATATATCATGGGATTACGCAACCCTGGAGGTGCTAGACTGTCCACCTCCAAAGACATCACCCAGGCCTTTAGGGATTACTATGACACCCTTTATAACATCCGTAGAGGTCTCTCTGATCCTCCCCAGACAGAGATAACAGACTACTTAAGAGATATTAACCTTCCTAAACTGACTGAAGAACAAAGGGACGAACTAGACACTCCATTCTCGGAGGAAGAGCTCCTACAGGCTATTACCTCCCTCCCCTCGGGGAAGGCTCCCGGTCCCGATGGCTTTGGGAACTCTTATTATTCACTATTTAAGGAAATATTATCCCCACACCTATTAACATACTTCCACAGCATAGACGAAGTAGGTGCTTTCTCACCACTTTCGCTTCAAGCCCACATCACTGTACTCCCCAAACCTAACAAATCCCCAGATTTAATAACTAATTACCGCCCTATCTCACTTATTAATACTGACCTAAAGATCTTCGCTAAATTAATCACAACCCGCCTTAATAGACTTCTCCCTTCCCTCATACATAACGATCAAGTCGGATTTGTCCCTGGGCGAGAGGCTAGGGACAACACGACACGAAATATACACCTTCTCTGGCATGTCTCAAATAAAAATATCCCAACCACGTTCATATCCACTGATGCTGAGAAAGCATTTGACCGGGTCAACTGGTCATACTTAAGAGCTACCTTACATGCTTTCGGCCTTGGCCCAACGACCCTTCAACGTATATTCGCCCTATACTCTTCGCCCAGTGCTCGTATTTTAGTAAACGGCTCTCTATCCTCACCAATTGAAATCACAAATGGAACGCGACAAGGTTGCCCCCTCTCCCCCCTTTTATTCGCCCTATTCATTGAAACCTTTGCTTTAAAGATTAGGAATATGCCAGAAATCCAGGGTGTCACAGTGGAAGACGATGAATTTAAGGTCTCGTTATTCGCTGACGACATCTTATTTTCTTTGACAGAACCCGAAACCTCCATCCCTCCTCTTCTATCTGAATTTTCCCTCTTTAATAAGCTCACGGATTTCCTTATCAATCCAAACAAATCTGAAATATTGGCCCTCGGCTTATCCGCCCATTCTGTTAATGTAATTAAAAATTGCTGCCCCTTGAAGTGGTGTTCTAAAGCTCTCAAATACCTGGGAATATATCTCCCTCTGTCAGTTGACGACTTATTTCATATTAACTACACACATATCAAAACAGCAATAATGCGGGACCTTTCTTCTTGGGGCTCAAAAAAACTCTCCTGGTGGGGCAGAATCCACACTATAAAAATGAATATCTTCCCAAGATTACTTTATATTATGAGTGCGGTCCCGGTGCCTTTACCTCCTAAGTACCTCACCCAAATACAAAGCCTAATCAACTCTTTCGTGTGGAAGAAAAAACCACCTAGAATAAATAAAAAGACCATGCTGCTATCGCGGGAACATGGTGGGTTGGGTCTACCCGACCTAGAAAACTATAGAATGTCCATTCACCTGCAAATAATTCTGGATTGGAGGGTGGGAGATGGTCAGAGGAGGTGGGTCCGACTTGAGAAACAACTTAATCCCGACTTGCCACTAGCTTCTATATGCTGGAACCCTAAATTCCAAGAGCAAATCAAAATACTACTTAACCCCATCACAAAAGAGACTTTTACACAGTGGAAAAGGGCTTCCTACCATCACCCTTGTCTATCCTCTAATCCTGGTCCTTTAACTTCCCTCAGAAATAACCCTGACTTCTCTATAAATCTCTTACATACATCACTACCTATTACCACTAATGACGATGATATTCTCCTACATAACGTCACCACTAACGACTCCATAAATACTCAAGCACAACTGATAGATAAGGGCTATGAATGGGCGCGCAACTGGTTTTCATACAGAAGACTCCATAACTATATATCCACACATAAACATAAAAATAACATGACTCGTCCTCCAACTAATATTGAGAAACTCTATCTCTTAAACTCTCCAATTAAACACTCTCTTTCCGCTATATATAAAATCCTCACCCAACCCTCACCGGGTAATCTTCCTTACTCCATAGAAATGTGGGAAAGGGAGCTGGGAATAATTATTTTACCTCAAACAGCCACTAATATATTCATTAATACCAAAAAGTCATCCACCTCAGCATCTATTCTAGAGACCAATTATAAAATACTACACTGCTGGTATCTAACCCCAAGGAAGTTACATCGATTATATCACAACACCAATAATAAATGTTGGAGATGCGGCCACGTGGGGAGTGGCATGGGCCACATGTGGTGGTGGTGCTCTCAACTAAACCATTTTTGGTACAAAATAATAGATGAGATCAGTACTATATTACGTGCGACCCTACCAGCTGATCCCCTTATCTGGCTGCTAAATAAGTCCGTCAAGCTCCCTTTTAAATCTCTTCTTCCTCTGTTCAGAATATTTACTAATAGCGCTAAAATCCTGATCGCCAAACACTGGAAAGCGAAAGATGTTCCCACTCTGGGAATGTGGAAGGCTAAAGTGACCGAATTACTAGAGCTAGAGGAATATTCAGTCTACAAGAGAGGTAGCACTGACAACTTTATATCATTACAAGCAATATGGGATGAATACATTAAAACAACGACGTCTAACTAAGTTAATGGTGTCTAACTTTAAATAGAGTGGAATGCCGCTTTTCAACAAGATTCCGAGGCTGGACAGTTCCCCTCCCTTTCCCCCCCCTTTCCCCCCCTAAACTTATGGCTATAACAAGTTTTTTCTTTCCTCTCTCTTCCTTATATGACACTTGTTTACAAATGTTTGGATCTGTGCCGTTCTTTAACATATTTAATACTGTAATGTATACCACAATGTGCATATGTGTTGTTGGATGTGTACTGATTCACTTCAATAAAAAAATATTTTGACTAACATTATCATCAATATGCAAACCTCTTCTGACATCAAAGGAGTTAACCCTAGTTTTACTGTAATTGAAATGTTCTATAACTAACCTTGTACTGAAATTATGGAGCATGACATTCCTTGTTGCACCTAACTGCAACCAGCTTTTTTAAGTAAAAAATGCTGTGGATGGCACCTCAGGATGTAGGGTATTATTGTGGGAATGATCCAGCTTCTTGTAAGCCCAGGCATGATGGACTAACCAGCATATAGTATTATGTCCAGAATAAGATCACCAGGGCCGGCTCAACCATATGACCAAGTGGGTCTAATAGACCCAGGCAGCACTTGACAAAGGGCAGCACTTCAATGAGTCACTGTCAGACCCAGACCACTCCTGTCCTCTGTCTCTGTGGGGTAAGTCACAGGCTCACAGCAGCATAACCTCATCATGCACAGACACAGTACTGGTCAGGGGCGACATTCAATTGGGATATGTTTAATTGTGCATAAGCATTGGTTGCATGCAGATAGGCAGGCTTAGTAAGGTCAGTGGCCAGGCCTAGTAGGTTGATATGCTAATCATTAATGTTACTACTGGGGGGGGGGGGGGGCATCATTTCATTCTCAGACCAAGGCAGCACAATATCTTCAGCCAGCCCTGAAGATCACTAATCATCAAAGTTATTATGACAACATCAGCTGGAAGTACTCTGCACACAAGTATCCAAGCATATGGGTTTCATTAACATTATTAAAGTTTGCTCAAAATCTCAAAGTCGTTGTAAAATGTTTAAGAAAAGAATTAACTAAGCAATGACCATATGTACACTGTGCCACCAATCACAGGTTTGCAACAAAGATTTGGTAAGAATTTAAATTGCTTTAGCCTTCCAAATTAACTAATTTGCTAATGTAGCTCAGGACCTCTCGGTAGAGAAGCTTTACCTGTGAAAAAGGACAAAAAAGAAAGTCCTATTTTTTTCCTTAGAATTTCAAACTCTATAAAAATGTACTGGTATGTGGCATGAAAGCATGTTGATGACAGATCAAGTTGAATTACATAAGATGAATCAAGTAGACCATTAGTTTGGTATCCAAATATGCAAAAGTGTTCTATGTTAAATCTGTTGGGACTTTATATTTATTTATATGCATACACACACACACAGGAGCTGCAACTTCATACATTACCTTAGCATTATTTTCTTAAACCAACATTAAAGGACCATTAAACACTTAATAAATGGTAGATAGAATGAAACATTCAAAGAAAAGATTAGTCTGAGAATAACATGTAAATGTATTTTTTAAAGTTTCATTAGTTGTTTAAATATTGATAAAATAAGTGCAAAGTTTTAGTGTTTATAAAACAATGGGAGCTGCCATGTTGTAACTTAGGTTTTCCTCATTGCTGTGGTAACCATAACAGGAACTGAAAAGCTCACAATTTCAGAATTAAATTAAAGAAAAGGGGGGACAAGATAAATAATGAAAGTAAATTGCAGAGTATTTTATATATACAATTTATCATTTTATAGTATCATATCAAAGTGTTTAATGTCCCTTTAAGCACAATATCCCCCTACAAAATGAAGAAAACTACTATGTATCTTCATTAAGCATGTTGCCTAATTTTCCTGTAATTAACTATAATAAATAGTAATTTATCTACAATATAGTGCAGTTTACTTGAGCTTTCCTAACTTACCCTGACTTAAATGCACAACCTCTTATGGCCACAATATAGAAGACTGCTTTGGATTTTCAAAGCCTTGGCAACTATCAAATAATTTATTTTAAGAGCAGATTTTTTTTTAAAGCATCATATAAATTCTGACACAAACTATGCGTATATAAAATGTGTTTTATCTCCCTTCTTTAATAGTAAAGAGTTATGCTTCCTCTTTTTTTTGTTTGAGATGTCTGCACAATATATGAATATTTAAAATATGTTTGATAAGTATCTTCCTGTTAAAAAAAAGTGTCCAAAACACTTTGAATTATTTTGCCATACTCATCATATTATTAATGCCTGACTCCACTTTGATTTAATAAAGCAAAAAGTCTCTCTGCATCAAGATTACACGTTTTAATCCCTGCGGCTATGTCAAATATATGCATCATTATTATGTAAGGCAGCACTGTCCACACTCTGGCAAAAGGGAATAATTACATTCAATATATTAAACATTAATGTGCTGTCAGCATTTGGGCAATTTCTGCAACTTAAATCACTTTTTTAAGACTCATTTGTTGAAGATTTTGTTAAATTATTAAATGTGTTTTTTAAGTCCAAGGATTAAAGTGCTTAATATCTTTACAGAATAATCTTCAAGTACAGCTGATACCACCCTGTTATGTCCACCTAACTCGTTAATATATTAGTTTTAGGGATGTGCATTCATTTCTTTTTAACTAAACGAATATTCGAATGATTGCAACAAACAAAATAAAAAAATACTGACGAAAATCATGGTTTAATTCTTAAAGTGCTTTGGAGAACCCTATCTTCTTCTGGCCAGAGCCTCGGCCGCAATAACAGGAGGCTTAGCGCGCTCGGTTCCCAGGAACTGCACTAAAGTTAAAGGGACACTGACTGAACCCAAATTTTTTCTTTCGTGATTCAAATAGAGCATGCAATTTTAAGCAACTTTCTAATTGACTCCTATTATCATTTTTTTCGTTCTCTTGCTATCTAAAAAGGCATCTAATCTTTTTTTTGGATTCAGAACTCTGGACAGCACTTTTTTATTGGTGGATGAATATATCCACCAATCAGCAAGGACAACCCAGGTTGTTCACCAAAAATGGGCCGGCATTTAAACTTACATTCTTGCATTTCAAATAAAGATACCAAGAGAATGAAGAAAATTTGATAATAGGAGTAAATTAGAAAGTTGCTTAAAATTTAATGCTCTATCTGAATCACAAAAGTGTCCCTTTAAGCCTGCTGTTACCGCAACTGTGGCTCTGGCAAAAAGAGTATCTGGTTAGCGCTCTCTCCAGAGTGCATTAAAGTAAGTATTCTAGCTATAGGTGAATCTTTCACCTGTAGCTTTAAAAATTTACATTAGTTTTAAACTAAATTAATTTTGAATAGTGCAGCGACCGAATAATTGTGGAAACTAATTTCGGTACAAATATTTTGGACAAACCAAAAATGTCTTGGCTGCATAGCTCTATTTCAATTTTATGCATTTATTGCCAATTTTTTATGAAAAATCCAGAACCATTTCCACCCGTCAATTAACAAAAGATACATAAATTAAATATTTTTTTATGTATAAATAGGACATCCTTCAGTACATTTAACATATTTTCTTAAGGTAGAACATGTGATGGCTCTTATAAATATAAATTATAACAGTTTAACAACTTTAAATTATAATTTCACCTTGTTTTTTGCCATTGGTATCAGTACAAAAGCTTCACACAATGCTAAGTATTCAAAGGCCTTAAAGGGACATAAAACCCAAAAAATTTTTTCATGATTCAGATAGAGAATACCATTTTAAACAATTTTCCAATTTAGTTATTTTATTTAATTCGCTTCCATCTCTTGTTATCCTTTGCTGAAATGTTTTTCTAGGCAAGCTCAGAAGCAGCAAAGAACCTAGATTCTAGCTGCTGATTGGTGGCTGAATATATATACAGATTGTCATTGGCTCACCCATGTCTTCAGTTAGAAGCCAGTAGTGCATTGCTGTTACTTCCGGAAATAATAAGAGAATGAAACAAATTAGATAATAGACGTAAATTAGAAAGTTGTTTAAAATTGTATTCTCTATCTGAATCATGAAAGAAAAATTTGGGGTTTCATGTCTCTTTAATACACAGCTAGATTAGAAAAGTTCTTCATTGTAAGTTTTGACAAAATAAACATTAAACAAAAAATGTAGCGGTTTACTCGTAATTCACGCAAATAGATATAAATGTGCATTGTATGATACACAAACTCTACCCAATATATGAACACCATGCAAATGTTTGTTTATTACTGTTTGTTGGTGGAAACCATATGAAAAACAGAATTTATGCTTACCTGATAAATTTCTTTCTCTTACGGTGTATCCAGTCCACGGATTCATCCTTACTTGTGGGATATTCCCAATCCCTACAGGAAGTGGCAAAGAGAGCACACAGCAGAGCTGTCCATATAGCTCCCCTCAGGCTCCGCCCCCCAGTCATTCGACCGACGGTTAGGAGAAAAAGGAGAACCATAGTGTGCAGTGGTGACTGTAGTTTTACAAAAAATAAATTTGAACCTGACTTAATTGCCAGGGCGGGCCGTGGACTGGATACACCGTAAGAGAAAGAAATTTATCAGGTAAGCATAAATTCTGTTTTCTCTTACATTGGTGTATCCAGTCCACAGATTCATCCTTACTTGTGGGAACCAATACCAAAGCTTTAGGACACGGATGAAGGGAGGGAACAAGTCAGGTAACCTAAACGGAAGGCACCACTGCTTGCAAAACCTTTCTCCCAAAAAAATAGCCTCCGAAGAAGCAAAAGTATCGAATTTGTAAAATTTGGCAAAAGTATGCAGTGAAGACCAAGTCGCTGCTTTACAAATCTGTCCAACAGAAGCCTCATTCTTGAAAGCCCATGTGGAAGCCACAGCTCTGGTGGAAAGAGCTGTAATTCGTTCAGGAGGCTGCTGTCCAGCAGTCTCATAAGTCAATCGGATAATGCTTTTCAGCCAAAAGGAAAGAGAGGAAGCAATAGCTTTTTTAATCTCTCTTACCAGAATAGACAACAAACAAGGATGACGTGTGTCTGAAATCTTTAGTTGCTTTTAAATAGAATTTTAAAGCACGAAACACATCAAGATTGTGTAACAGCCGTTCCTTCTTAGAAACTGAATTAGGACACAGAGAAGGAACAATGATTTCCTGGTTAATATTCGTATTAGAAACCACTTTCGGAAGGAAACCAGGTTTTGTACGCAAAACAACCTTATCTGCATGAAGCACCATATAGGGTGAATTACACTGCAAAGCAGACAATTCTGTAACTCTTCAAACAGAAGAAATAGTTACCAAAAACAAAACTTTCCAAGATAATGACTTAATATCTATGGAATGTAAAGGTTCAAACGGAACCCCTTGAAGGACTGAAAAAACTAAATTTAGACTCCATGGAGGAGCCACAGGTTTATAGACAGGCTTGATTCTGACTAAAGCCTATGCAAACGCTTAAACGTCTGGTACTTCCGCCAGACGCCTGTGTAACAGAATAGACAGAACAGATATCTGTCCCCTTAAGGAATTAGCAGACAATCCTTTCTCCAATCCTTCTTGGAGAAATGACAAATCCTAGGAATCCTAATTTTACTCCACGAGTAACCCTTGGATTCACACCAACAAAGATATTTCCGCCATATCCTATGTTAAATTTACTGGTGACAGGCTTTCTAGCCTGGATCAAAGTATCTATAACTGATCCAGAGAACCCACGCTTAGATAGAATTAAGCGTTCAATCTCCAAGCAGTCAGTTGCAGAGAACTAGGTTTGGATGCTTGAATGGACCTTGAATTAGAAGATCCTGCCTCAATGGCAGTGTCCATGGTGGAACAGATGACATGTCCACTAGATCTGCATACCAAGTCCTGCGTGGCCACGCAGACGCTATCAAAATTACTGAAGCCAGATTGAAGGACCAAGGTGCTACTAGAGCATCTATCAATGCCGCCTTGAGGTCCCTGGACCTGGATCCGTAAAGAGAAAGTTTGGTGTTCTGATGGGACGCCATCAGATCCAACTCTGGAATACCCCATAGCTGGGTAAGCTGAGCAAAAACCTCCGGAAGGAGTTCCCACTCCCCCGGGTGAAGAGTCTGACGACTCAGAAAATCAGCCTCCCAGTTGTCTATTCCTGGGATGTGAAATGCAGATAGATGGCAGGAGTGATCCTCCGCCCATTTGATGATCTTGGATACTTCCTTCATCGCTAGGGAACTCTTTGTTCCTCCCTGATGATTGATGTACGCTACAGTCGTGATGTTGTCCGACTGAAACCTGATGAACTTGGCCTCCGCTAGTTGAGGCCATGTCTGGAGCGTGTTGAATATCGCTCTCAGTTCCAAAATGTTTATCGGGAGAAGAGACTCTTCCCGAGACCATAGGCCCTGAGCTTTCAGGGAGTCCCAGACCGCACCCCAGCCTAACAGACTGGCATCGGTCGTGACAATGATCCACTCTGGTCTGTGGAACATTCCCTGAGACAGGTGATCCTGAGACAACCACCAGAGAAGAGAATCTCTGGTTTTCTGGTCCGCTTGTATCTAATGAGACAAGCTGCATAATCCCCATTCCACAGTTTGAGCATGCACAGCTGCAGTGGTCTGAGATGAATTCTGGCAAAACGAACACGTCCTTTGCCGCAACCATCAACCCGATTACCTCCATGCACTGAGCCACAGAAGGCAGAGGAACAGAATGAAGAACTCGGCAAGTAGTTAAAAGTTTAACTTCCTGACCTCCGTCAGAAATATTTTCATTTCTACCGAGTCTATTAGCGTTCCCAGGAAGGGAACCCTTGTGAGCGGGAACGGAGAACTTTTTTCGATGTTCACCTTCTACCCGTGAGACCTTAGAAAGGCCAGAACTATTTCTGTATGAGCCTTGGCTCTTTGAAAAGACGACCCCTGAATTAATATGTCATCCAGATAAGGTGCTACTGCAATGCTCCGCGGTCTTAGTACCGCTAGAATGGACCCTAGCACTTTTGTGAAAATTCTTGTCCAGAAAGGCGAACCTTAGGAACTGAGGGAGAGCTTTGTGGAAAGGAATATGTAGGTACGCATCCTTTAAATCCACGATAGTCATATATTGATCTTCCTGGATCAATGGTAAGATTGTCCGAATGGTTTCCATCTTTTATGATGGAACTCTGAGGAATTTGTTTAGAATCTTTAACTCCAGGATTGGCCTGAAAGTTCCTTCCTTTTTGGGACTACAAACAGGTTTGAGTAAAAACCCAGTGCTTGCTCTGCAGTTGGAACTGGGTGAATCACTCCCATCTTTAGAAGATCTTCTACACAGCGTAAGAACGCCTGTTTCTTTATCTGGTCTGAAGACAAACGATAAATGTGGAACCTTCCCCTTGGGGGAGAGTCTTGAATTCTAGAAGATACCCTTGAGCAACAATTTCTAATGCCCAGGGATCTGGAACATCTCTTGCCCAAGCCTGAGCAGAGAGAGAAAGTCTGCCCCCCACTAGATCTGGTCCCGGAGCGGGGGCTACCCTTTCATGCTGTCTTGGTAGCAGCAGCAGGCTTCTTGGCCTGTTTACCCTTGTTCCAGCCCTGCAGAGGCTTTCATGTTGCTTTGGGCTGGGAAATGTTACCCTCTTGCTTTGCAGTTGCAGAGGTTGAAGCAGGTCCGCTCCTGAAGTTGCGAAAGGAGCGCAAATTAGCCTTGTTTTAAGCTTTAAAAGGTTTATCTTGTGGGAGGGCATGGCCCTTTCCCACAGTGATATCTGAAATAATTTCTTTCAACTCTGGCCCGAATAGGGTCTTCCCCTTGAAATGAATATTAAGTAATTTTATTTTGGACGACACGTCAGCCGACCATGATTTGAGCCAGAGCGCTCTTCGCGCCACAATGGCAAAAACAGAATTTTTCGCTGCTAAATTAGATAATTGTAAAGCGGCATCTGTAATGAAAGAATTCTATCCATGACTTCGTCATATGAAGTCTCCCTCTGGAGCGATTCCTCCAGCGCCTCAACCAAAAAGCTGCTGCAATAGATACAGGAATAATGCAGGCAATTGGTTGAAGAAGGATACCTTGTTGAACAAATATTTTCTTTAGTAAACCTTCTAAATTGTTATCCATAGGATCTTTGAAAACACAACTGTCTTCTATTGATATAGTTGTGCGCTTAGCTACTGTTGAAACTGCTCCCTCTACCTTAGGGACCGCCTGCTACGCGTCCCGCCTGGGGTCAGTTATGGGGAACATTTTCTTAAACATAGGGGGCAGAACAAAAGGTACGCCTGGTCTCTCCCACTCCCTAGTCACAATATCCGCCACCCTCTTAGGGATCGGAAACGCATCAGTGTATACAGGGACTTCTAAAAACTTGTCCATTTTACACAATTTTTCTGGGACCACCATAGGGTCACAATCATCCAGCGTAGCTAAACCCTCCTTAAGCAGTACGCGGAGGTGTTCCAGCTTAAATTTAAACGCTAAGAAATCTGATTCTGCCCGATGAGAAATTTTACCTGCGTCAGAAATTTCTCCCTCAGACAGTACATCCCTCACCGCCACGTAAAAGGGTTGTGAGGGTACAACAGATAAATTATCCAAAACTTCTGATTGCTCATCCTCTGTTCTTAAAACTGAGCTATCACGCTTTTTAGGAAAAACAGGCAGTTTGGATAAAATAAGCCAAAATAAGTGTCTAAATATATGCCATGCGGAATAAAACCCCAAAAAGTGTTTTAAATGCAATATAAAACTTGTATAATGTCAGATTATCTTAAAAAATAATCGATTGCCCCTTAACAGTGTCCACCAGTGTATTGAGCCCTTTCAATAAGCCTTCCTTCTATACTAAGTCTCAGAATATGGCTTACCTTCCCCGCATGGGGATTCTGTCAGTCTTCCAGCATTACTAAGTCTTGACTAGAAAATAATGACTGAACATACCTTATAGCAGTTAAGCTTGCAAACTGTTCCCCCCAACTGAAGTTCTCTGGTACTCAACAGTCCTGCGTGGGAACAGCAATGGATTTTAGTTACAAGGTGCTAAAATCATATCCCTCTCAGCAGAAATCTTCATCATTTTCTGCCTCAGAGTAAATAGTACAAACCAGCACTATTTTAAAATAACAAACTTTTGATTGAAGAAATAAAAAACTACAAACTAACACCACATTCCCTTTACACTCCCGTGGAGATGCTACTTGTTAGAGCGGCAAAGAGAATGACTGGGGGGGCGGAGCCTGAGGGGAGCTATATGGACAGCTCTGCTGTGTGCTCTCTTTGCCACTTCCTGTAGGGATTGGGAATATCCCACAAGTAAGGATGAATCCGTGGACTGGATACACCAATGTAAGAGAAATTTGTCATTTGTTATTTAGTGGGGATTTTTAGGGAGAACAATATATTAAAAGTATTTGAACTAGATTCATTTTATATTCCCTTTATGCTACATTTATATGTAATTATTGTTGCAGTGTGCTCCTATAAGGAATGTTGATATAAAACAGATTGGTGACAACACTGATGCTATTTGGTTTAAAATAAATAAATAAAAAATATATATACAAATACGTATGTGCATGTTTGTGTGTGCGTATGTGTGTATGTATAATTACATGATCTAACCAATCTATCTATATACATTTAGGCAAACAGACAGACAGTAGATAGATGATAGATAGATAATAGATACATAGATAGATAATAGACAGATAATAGATAAATAGATAGATAATAGATAGATAAATAGATTGATAGAAAGATAGATAGATAATAGATCAATACATATATATGTTACTTTTTTCTTTTAGTTTGTTAATATTTGACTGGATAGATAGATAGATAGATAGATAGATGATAGATAGATAGATAGATAGATAGATAGATAGATAGCTGGATATACTGTAGATAGATAAATAGATATATAGATATGTTACTTTTTTTTCTTTTAGTTTGTTAATATTTAACTGGATAGATAGATAGATAGATAGATAGATAGATAGATAGATAGATAGACAGACAGATAGATAGATGGATATACTGTAGATAGATAAATAGATAGATAGATAATAGATATGCTACTTTTTTCTTTTAGTTTGTTAATATTTAGTTTAAAAATTCTATTCCCTTCACTGTGGCCAACTATAAGCAGCTGCTGTTTTACTTGGAATGTGCGTTTGCTGTAGCTCAGTGCTAAAAAATGTAAAAGCCTCAACATTTGTTTGTTTTTTCTTCTCTCGGGACTCTTATAATTTCCTGTGCAGCTTATTTTGCTGATCTTCCAAGCCAAAAAGTGTTTACTTCTAGTTACCAAAAAACCAAAGGCTGTATGAACGCTAAACAGAGTCTATGGTTACTAGGCAGGCGTAGCCCTTGACCTTAGGCTAAGAGGTCATATTATTAACAAGCATGCTGTTACCAATGCAAGCTGATGATTTTGTGCAGCCACTTACACTTTCTCTTGCCAAAATATTTTAATATTCCAGTAATTTATAAAATATCTATTTGATTTCTCTTCTCTTAAAGGGCCTTTCTTATGGAAAAAATAGCATGCGCTGATTTGATAGCATATGTCATTTTTGCATTTCTGACCCTGAATAACTATGTGGTTAAAGGGACATGAAAGTCAGAATTAAACTTTCATGATTCAGATAAAATGTGCAATTTTAAGAGACTGTTCAGTTTAGTTCTTTTATCAAATTGACTTTGTTCTCTTGGTTTTCTTTGTTGAAAAACATAGCTCAGGAGCATCAATGTGTTGCTGGAAGCTAGCTGATGATTGGTGGCTATGCACATAGGCATCCATTTGTGAAGCTGCCCAAGTAGCTTTGAGAGCTGTTTTGGGGCAGGTACTCATGCGAGCCTGAAATTGAAAGTTAAGAAGAAGTGGTCAAATGATCGCTGCTTTTTTATGTCGGAAACTTGCTCATCTGGGATGACTGAAAAGCCCAGCTTGTGAGCAATTAATGGCGCCCAAGCAGGGGTCAGGGTTGCACAAGCAATTTTACATTACAGCTGCAGATGCTGATCAGGAGGACCCAAATGAGTGCGGACAAATTATCCCAATGAGAATCTCGTTCGCACTGACATAAATGTGGCCATAGTCCTCTTGTCTTTGGCACTCCAGATGTGCTAATCTTTTGCAGGGTTTGAACGCATAGTTATCTGCACGCACCAGTAAAATATTAGACACTTTTAGAGAATAAGGATATTTATTCATGATAAATTTTGATCTTTACATATCTTTTTTGAACTTCAAGTTTTTATTGAGGTATTATGTAAATATAATACAAAAAGAGACAAAGTTTATCCAGTAACTTAGGATCATGACAAAAGGTTATACACAGATGACCTGAGGCATATATCTGAGTAAAATGCAGACCCAAAAATTGTGATTTTACAAGTCATTTCCAAGGTACTATTGTCAACAAGAAAAGGAAACAAAGACAAGGAAAACTACTAATAGATGCTCTATGTGCAAATATAAAGGAAATGTAAACTGCATACAATATACATAGTAGAAAACCATTAGTACCATAGCTGGATTATGAGCTAGATATAAATTTGGATATATAAAGATGAAACCTCGTTTTATATTTATTGATAAAGAGCAGGGCAGGTTCGTGTAATTGAATAACCTATAAGTTATACATGGGTGTATGGTCTGTGTGGAAAGAAGCAATCCTAGGGATGATTATATAATATATAATGATTAGGGAATAAAAGTTATATGTGAAAATTACACACTTGAAAAGTATTATTTTGGGGGGGAGTCAGCGGGCGAGAGCCGCTCTAAATTGGAAGTGAAGGGGGAAAGGAGTAACGGGTGAGATGATGAGATTACTAGTTTTTAGTGGGAGTAGTAGTCGTAAAGGCAACATGATATTATTAGAAACTTGAGGACACTATTAAGAATATTATTAACTTATATTCGGACCTATATGCAATTAGACTTTACCCCAGGAGCACCCTCCAGTATCTTTCTCAATGTTATAGGTCATAAAAAATTCTAAGGCTAACTTAGGGTAAGTATATGGTCTCAACTGACCAGTAATAGACCTGCCAACTTGAAAGAAAAAAAGAAGAAAGATAAATAATGTATGTGGGAGTTTAGGGATGATCCCTATATGCCAAGTCCTTTTGAAAAGTATAAAATGAAGAGTCCAAGCACCAATTGCACCGAACTTCTTCCTATATACACTGAGAGAGAGTCCTTATCTTAATGCTACGCAAAGTCGATAGTATTTCCCATTCTGCGCTTATTGTTTACTGTACTGCCTCGGCCGCCGGCAGTCTTACTAATGAAGGCACTCAGATAAATATATAGGTTAGGAACACAAATTGGACTTGTATATAGTGAGGAGTAGGCATTAGATGGGTGCAAGGGCATCTAAGGGTATAGCTAGATAGGGCTTATAGTTAGGTTGGAATAAAATAGATCCCCTATCTGGCAGGAGTCATAAGTCATATCATGTTCGATAAGTTAGCTGTAAGATTAATGCCATAAGAAGGTGAATAACGGTCTAGCAATAAATGGTAATAGTGCAATATATGGGTTCGAGACATTAGTATGGTAAGATGAGTGGGGGTGAAGAGGACCTTGGCAATTTTAGGACGCATGAAGTATATGATTACTTTTGTGTGATTGCTTTATGGTAGGTGAGAGCATAAAAGAAAAGAGAAAAAAAAAACAGAAGTGTGTCTAGGTAGGGTGCTGAGCAAGTTCCATTACCACTTTAGTGTTAATATTCTACCCTCTAGATATCTCCATCTTTTCAATAATTACCTTAATCTCTCTAAGCTAGAGGCATAGTTATGTCTAAATGGGATTACTGTGGCCATTAGGTTTCTGTGAATTTGTGAAAATAAACAAAACCAAACATCAGATAATAATATACATAAATACTCAAACAGCAGGAGAAAACAACTAGCATAACATAAGTATGGGGACATATTGTATGAGGAGCTGACATTGGAATTCAGTACTTAGCCCACACCTAACCTGTGAAGATTCTGTGCACAGAAAGTTGTCCCCACTAGTCCTAAGTATGTCCATGTTACCCAGAGTATAAAAATGAAGAGGTGAGCCATAGTTCCAGAACGGCAGATGACCAAGTAAAGCATATCTCCTGACTTTGAAAGGAAGTGTGCTGCCTTCTCTCGTCTTTTATACGAGATTAGCAATTTTGAGACCTTGTGGCTGTGTCGGGCTCCTCGCGAAGATGAAGGCAGGAAATTTACAGTCGGAGGGCTCCAGTAGTGGTTGGTGAAGACAGTATCTGCAATAGGGCTTGAATACATAGGACAGAAGGTATCGTCTATTCCTGATGGTGGGGAGCCATGACCGCCAGATGTGCCCAAACTTCCTCTGGTCTGCTGCCTCACAGGAGGGGTCCTCTCTTGCTGTGTTCCATAATTAAAGGAAGGACAAGTAACCTGTGGTAATTGTGTTGCCAACTCTAGAATTACCAATAAACTCTGTCTGAGGTCTGCAAAGTAGATGTCCATGTTTGACAGGATAGTGCTTTCCTCTCCGTCTGGCGACTCCATATTGTTGTGGGTATCATAAGACCTAGTAGGCTGCTCCTAGGGTGTGTTGTAAATAGATCTGAGTTGTCCGGATATTTTCTTATGTGTCCTGTTATAAGGTGGGGGTTCCGTGGCCCTGATCTGTATAGTTATTTGCATAAAGAAGCTAGTCTGGAGCTCTGAAATAAGGCTATAATATATTGTTAATTGCCCCAGATTAGTTTTCTTGAAGCCACACTAGAATAATGCGAGTGTAAAACCGGAATATCACCCGATCAGGGCCTCTTCATGTAGGAGTATGACGCCACAGCTCCCGCTCTGCTAAGGTCTCTAAAATGATAAGTTCTGAGAGCCTGAGTCTCTGTAGTTGAAAGCACAAGAACAAGAGAATTATAACAGCATTTTCGGGTGGATTATTCAAATCGTAGCAAATATTGTATATATTAGCGGGAGCTGTAAGGGAACATGTCTCATCTCTTCAGTGGCAAACTCCGCCCCCATCTTTACATATCTTTATTATACAAGTGAATTGGGTGGATGTGCTGATTTTATCAATGACATTCAATACTCTAGTCTAATTGTATTTATATATATAAAATTATATTCAACTTTTTAAAGTGGTTATGTTATTTACTGAGACCTAGCTGTGTGCCTGCTAGAAAATGTTGTATTTCTAAAGTCAATCAACTACCATGAGAAATAGAGCGACAATTAACTGATAGACAATCACTTATGAGATCCGTTTCCTCCTGTGTTCTCTAATCTCCATTGCTTGTTGGATAAAATTACAAACATTCTGATTAGAAGTGATTCAAAACATATTGCTGGAGACAGTCTGCAGCAGATAATCACTATTTATTTCCCCTCATCCTACTCCCGTGTTACAATGATAGTGAGAAGGGTTTGCCAACTTAAACAAATATTGTGTTCATTGACTGCAGTTGTATCCAATACACATTCATTTTTAAAAATAAAAAGGGACCTCTGAGAAATTGGAGTGAAAAATATTTTATACTTTCTTACATTCCTTCTTGGTGCACTTTGATATCTTCATCAGAACCAATGCTCTAAGGTTGAAAAGCTTATTGCAAAAAATGTTTGACTTTTAAACTTTGTGAAAGAAAAATTTAAAAATTTTAAATATTAAGGGGAGCTCAAAAATATTAGCGTTATTGAGTGGTAGCATTGCTCGAGTTAAACCACATATTAACCTTACATTTTTGCACTTATTTTTTAATAAGCTAATTTTTTATCTCTCAAGCAAAAGTCTGAGTGTTGAATAGCATAACAGATTTCGATGGGGGCACACTTAATATCAGCTACAACTCAAGCGCTAATCATAAGGTGTGCTAAGCCTCCGCTCACGTAGCAGTGTTCTAATCTTAGATATAAACGATGGTGTTGTATTGAAATGTAAGTTTAACCCCTTAATGACCGCAGCACTTTTCCATTTTCTGTCCGTTTGGGACCAATTTTTACATTTTTGCGGTGTTTGTGTTTAGCTGTAATTTTCCTCTTACTCATTTACTATACCCACACATATTATATACCGTTTTTCTCGCCATTAAATGGACTTTCAAAAGATACCATTATTTTCATCATATCTTATAATTTATTATAAAAAACATTATAAAATATGAGGAAAAAATGGAAAAAAACACACTTTTTCTAACTTTGACCCCCAAAATCTGTTACACATCTACAACCACCAAAAAACACCCATGCTAAATAGTTTCTAAATTTTGTCCTGAGTTTAGAAATACCCAATGTTTACATGTTCTTTGCTTTTTTTGCAAGTTATAGGGCCATAAATACAAGTAGCACTTTGCTATTTCCAAACCACTTTTTTTCAAAATTAGCGCTAGTTACATTGGAACACTAATATCTTTCAGGAATCCCTGAATATCCATTGACATGTATATATTTTTTTTCCGAAGACATCCCAAAGTATTGATCTAGGCCCATTTTGGTATATTTCATGCCACCATTTCACCGCCAAATGCGATCAAATAAAAAAAATTGTTCACTTTTTCACATATTTTTTCACAAACTTTAGGTTTCTCACTGAAATTATTTACAAACAACTTATGCAATTATAGCATAAATGGTTGTAAATGCTTCTCTGGGATCCCCTTTGTTCAGAAATAGCAGACATATATGGCTTTGGCTTTGCTTTTTGGTAATTAGAAGGCTGCTAAATGCCACTGCGCACAATACGTGTATTATGCCCAGCATTGAAGTGGTTAATTAGGAAGCATGTAGGGAGCTTCTAGGGTTAATTTTAGCTTTAGTGTAGTGTAGTAGACAACCCCAAGTATTGATCTAGGCCCATTTTGGTATATTTCATGCCACCATTTCACCGCCAAATGCGATCAAATAAAAAAAAAACGTTATTTTTTTCACAATTTTAGGTTTCTCACTGAAATTATTTACAAACAGCTTATGCAATTATGGCACAAATGGTTGAAAATGCTTTTTCTGGGATGCCCTTTGTTCAGAAATAGCAGACATATATGACTTTGGCGTTGCTTTTTGGTAATTAGAAAGTCGCTAAATGCTGCTGCGCATCACACGTGTATTATGGCTAGCAGTGAAGGGGTTAATTAGGTAGTTTGTAGGGAGCTTGCAGGGTTAATTTTAGCTTTAGTGTAGAGATCAGCCTCCCACCTGACACATCCCACCCCCTGATCCCTCCCAAACAGCTCCCTTCCCTCCCCCACCCCACAATTGTCCCCGCCATATTAAGTACTGGCAGAAAGTCTGCCAGTACTAAAATAAAAGTTTTTTGTTTGTTTTTTGTAAAGAAAAAAAAGCATATTTACATATGCTGTGTTTAGGATCCCACCTTAACCCCCAACCTCCCTGATCCCCCCCAAAACAGCTCTCTAAGCCTCCCCCTCAGCCTTATTGGGGGCCATCTTGGGTACTGGCAGCTGTCTGCCAGTACCCAGTTTGCACAATCAAATGTTTATTTTTTAATTTTCTTTTAATTTTTTCTGTAGTGTAGCTCTCCCCCCCATGTACCAACCCCACCACCTAAATGACACCTAAATGACACCACCTAAATGACACCACGTACCAACCCCCACCACCTAAATGACACATCTTTTCTGTAGTGTAGCGGTTCCCACCCGCTCCCTCCCCGTGCACGCGCCCACCCCCGCCCCCTTGTGTACGTGCGCGCGCCCGCGCGCTCCCCCGGACTTCCCCGCCCACGATCCCGCCCCCCCTCCACATGACCAGGGCCATCAATGGCCGCCACCCACCTCCCACACCGGCTCCCACCCACCAACGATACCGGCCATCGATGTCCAGTGCAGAGAGGGCCACAGAGTGGCTCTCTCTGCATCGGATGGCCGTAAAAGGTTATTGCAGGATGCCTCCATATCGAGGCATCACTGCAATAACCGGAAAGCAGCTGGAAGCGAGCAGGATCGCTTCCAGCTGCTTTCCACACCGAGGACGTGCAGGGTACGTCCTCAGGCGTTAACTGCCTTTTTTCTGAGGACGTACCCTGCACGTCCTCGGTCATTAAGGGGTTAAAACACTGCACACATGCATATACGTGTACACACATACACAAATACACACACACACATATATATATATATATATATATATATATATATATATATATATATATATATATATATTAAAAGCTTTTAATATTTTTGTCACATTTGATAAAGGTACAATGGTGTACCGAAACGTCATGGTATTATAATTGTTTTAATGGATTGATTAAAGGATTACTTTTTAAAAGACCAGTGAGTGCCTGTGTTCTTGGAGAAAATACGGATTTGGTTAGCAGTGCACCTTGGCAGCTGAATTGGTGTAAGATTGTGCTGTCCTCTATCTGGACAATATATATATATATATATATATATATATATATATATATAAATAAATGAATGCACACACATCTTTCAGCCCAATTGTGCTTTTTTTTTGCAATAGGACCCTGGGGCAGTCTCCCTAAGGGTGACTGGGGAAACCAGACAATGGGGCCTATTTACCAAGCCGTCAACTGTGCTGAATTCGCCGGCACCAATACGCTCGCCTAACATCACTGCCGCGGACCTGAATACGTTCTCCATATTTAACAAAAAAGCTGTCAGAAAGCCGCGCACCAAGTACGGGGCGATGAGCAGCGGACTGATAACTAACAGTCATCGATCTCGCTGCTATTCTGCTTTTTCCCAGCTTTATTTGTATACTGTCACTAAACACCGCCACTATACTAAACTGTTTAACCCCTATACCACCGCTCCCGGACCACGCCGCAACTAAATAAACTTATTAACCCCTATTCCTCCGCTCCAGGAGCCCATCGCCACCTACATTATACTTATTAACCCCTAATCTGCCGCCCCCTACACTGCTGCCACCTACATAAAGTTATTAACCCCTATCCTGCCGCTACCGGAGCCCACCTCAACTAAATAAATGTATTAACCCCTAAACCGCCAGCCTCCCACATCGCCATAAACTAAATTAACCTATTAACCCCTAAACCTAACAACCTGCTAACTTTATATTAAATATTAACTTACCTTTAGATTTAAATTAAACTATATTAAACTATTAATTAACCTACCCTAACTATTATAATAAAATTACATTAAACTATATTAAACTAATAATTAACCTATTCTAACTATTATACTAAAATGACATTAAACTATATTAAACAACTAATTAACCTATTCTAACTATTATAATAAAATTACATTAAATTATATTAAAATAATAATTAATCTAACCTAACTTTTATACTAAAATTACATTAAACTACAATTTAAATTAACTATATTATATATTTAAACTCCTACCCCTACTCAAATAATTTAAATCTACACTAAAAAATTACAAAGTTACAAAAAACTAAGTTGCAAAAAATAACAAACACTAAGTTACACAAAAAATAAACACTAAGTTACAAAAAATAAAAAAGATATTATCAAAGCTTTAAACTAGTTACACCTAATCTAAGGGCCCTATGAAAATAAAAAAGCCCCCCACAAAATAAAAAAAAACCCCTAGCCTACAATAAACTACAAATAGCCTTTAAAAGGGCCTTTTGCGGGGCATTGCCCCAAAGTAATCAGCTCTTTTACCTGTAAAAAAAAAATACAAATACCCCCCAACAGTAAAACCCACCACCCACACAACCAACCCCCCAAATAAAATACTATCTAAAAAAAACTAAGCTTCCCATTGCCCTGAAAAGGGCATTTGGATGGGCATTGCCCTTAAAAGGGCATTTAGCTCTATTGCAGGCCCAAGTCCTAATCTTAAACTAGAACCCACCCAATAAACCCTTAAAAAAAATCCTAACACTAACCTCAGAAGATTTACTTACAGTTTTGAAGATCCGACATCCATCCTCCAAGAAGCCGGGAGAAGTCCTCAACGAAGCAGCCGAAGTCTTCATCCAAGCCCGCAGAAGTCTTCACCCAGACAGCATCTTCTATCTTCATCCATCCGGCGCGGAGCGGCTCCATCTTCAAGACATACAACATGGAGCATCCTCTTCAATCGACGTTTCCCTTTAAATTACGTCATCCAAGATGGCGTCCCTTAGATTCCGATTGGTTGATAGAATTCTATCAGCCAATCGGAAATTAAGGTTGAAAAAATCCTATTGGCTGTTGCAATCAGCCAATAGGATTGAGCTTTCATCCTATTGGCCTGCAATAGAGCTAAATGCCCTTTTAAGGGCAATGCCCATCCAAATGCCCTTTTCAGGGCAATGGGGAGCTTAGGTTTTTTTAGATAGTATTTTATTTGGGGGGTTGGTTGTGTGGGTGCTGGGTTTTACTGTTGGGGGGGTATTTGTATTTTTTTACAGGTAAAAGAGCTGATTACTTTGGGGCAATGCCCCGCAAAAGGCCCTTTTAAGGGCTATTTGTAGTTTATTGTAGGCTAGGGTTTTTTTATTGGGGGGGGGGCTTTTTTATTTTTATAGAGCCCTTAGATTAGGTGTAACTAGTTTAAAGCTTTGATAATTTCTTTTTTATTTTTTGTAACTTAGTGTTTATTTTTTTTGTAACTTCATGTTTGTTATTTTTTGTAACTTAGTTAGTTTTTTGCAACTTTGTAATTTTTTAGTGTAGATTTAAATTATTTGAGTAGGGTTAGGTGTTTAAATATATAATATAGTTAATTTAATTTGCAGTTTAATGTAATTTTAGTATAAAAGTTAGGTTAGATTAATTATTATTTTAATATAGTTTAATATAATTTTAGTATAAAAGTTAGGGTAGATTAATTATTAATTTAATATAGTTTAATGTAATGTTATTATAATAGTTAGAATTGGCTAATTAGTAGTTTACTATAGTTTATTTAAATCTAAAGGTAAGTTTAACCCCTTAATGACCACAGCACTTTTCCATTTTCTGTCGGTTTGGGACCAAGGCTATTTTTACATTTCTGCGGTGTTTGTGTTTAGCTGTAATTTTCCTCTTACTCATTTACTGTACCCACACATATTATATACCGTTTGTCTCGCCATTAAATGGACTTTCTAAAGATACCATTATTTTCATCATATCTTATAATTTACTATAAAAAAATTATAAAATATGGGGAAAAATTGAAAAAAACACACTTTTTCTAACTTTGACCCCCAAAATCTGTTACACATCTACAACCACCAAAAAACACTGTGCTAAATAGTTTCTAAATTTTGTCCTGAGTTTAGAAATACCCAATGTTTACATGTTCTTTACTTTTTTTGTAAGTTATAGGGCCATAAATACAAGTAGCACTTTGCTATTTCCAAACCATTATTTTTCAAAATTAGCGCTAGTTACATTGGAACACTAATATCTTTCAGGAATCTCTGAATATCCATTGACATGTATATATATTTTTTTTAGTAGACATCCCAAAGTATTCATCTAGGCCCATTTTGGTATATTTCATGCCACCATTTCACCGCCAAATGCGATTAAATACAAAAAATCGTTCACTTTTCTACTAATTTTTTCACAAACTTTTGGTTTCTCCCTGAAATTATTTACAAACAGCTTGTGCAATTATGGCTTAAATGGTTGTAAATGCTTCTCTGGGATCCCCTTTGTTCAGAAATAGCAGACATATATGGCTTTGGCGTTGCTTTTTAGTAATTAGAAGGCTGCTAAATGCCACTGCGCACTACACGTGTATTATGCCCAGCAGTGAAGGGGTTAATTATGGAGCATGTAGGGAGCTTTTAGGGATACTTTTAGCTTTAGTGTAGTGTAGTAGACAACCCCAAATATTGATCTAGGCCAATTTTGGTATATTTCATGCCACCATTTCACCGCCAAATGCGATCAAATTAAAAAAAACTTTACATTTTTCACAATTTTAGGTTTCTCACTGAAATCATTTACAAACAGCTTGTGCAATTATGGCACAAATGGTTGTAAATGCTTCTCTGGGATCCCCTTTGTTCAGAAATAGCAGACATATATGGCTTTGGCGTTGCTTTTTGGTAATTAGAAGGCCGCCAAATGCCGCTGCATTTCACACGTGTATTATGGGTAGCAGTGAAGGGGTTAATTATGTAGCTTGCAGGGTTAATTTTAGCTTTAGTGTAGAGCTCAGCCTCCCACCTGAAACATGAGACCCCCTGATCCCTCCCAAACAGCTCTCTTCCCTCCCCCACCCCACAATTGTCCCCGCCATCTTAAGTACTGGCAGAAACTCTGCCAGTACTAAAATATAAGCTATATTTGGGCTCTTTTTTTGTTTGTTTTTTGGCATATTTACATATGCTGCTGTGTAGGATCCCCCCTTAGTCCCCAACCTCACTGATCCCCCACCAAACAGCTCTCTAACCCTCCCCCTCTGCCTTAATGGGCACCATCTTGGGTACTGGCAGCTGTCTGCCAGTACCCAGTTTAGCAACAAATATGCCTTTTTTTTTTTAAAAAAAAAAAGCCCTTTTCTGTAGTGTAGCTAGTTTTTTTTATTAACATGAAAGGAAGGGGAACAGTTAGGGTGTGTGTACTATCCTTATAAGTAAAAAGGATAGATAAAAAGTTGAAAGTTTCTTATCAATGATATCTAGGGAAAAGCTGCTGTATGTATGTATATATATATAGTGGTGGCGGTGTTCCCCCAACACCCCCCACCATTCAAAATTCCAGGGAAGCAATTACAGTCAACTGTGAATTAAAGTTACTTTTATGAAGGTGACTCACCACTCACTGCCTCCTTGGAAAGGGCTTCCTTGGTTTCAGGTGCTGTATCCATGTGTTGGGGATGTTAATCCTATTCTTCTCACCTCTGGCTGCTTAACATTTAGTTTAGCCAATTACTTTAGCTGGACAGGTGCTGTTTTTTTCTGCTTTATGGCATCCGTTATTACCAGCTAGCCCTTTTGAAATACAGTCTATTGCAGCATGCTGTTAGCTAACCTCTCGCAGTGTTTATCCATTACCTGTGCTCTCTGTCAGGCCTTTATATGAACTTCAAAAAAAATGTATAACAGGAGCACCAGGTAAAGTGATTAAAAATTATAAATTTTATTCAAATACAAAGGGTATATTAACCCAGGGTAAGAACACACAAAAAGGAAAAGTTTGAACCAACAAACTGATGAACAAAGGCTGACCGGTTTCGGCTGTTGCCTTACTCCTAGCCTGCTTTTTTTTTAAGCTTTTTTTTATATTGAATAGTTTTGCTTATTTTTAAATAACATTGCTCTGATTTTCAGACTCCTAACCAAGCCCCCAAGTTGTAGGAGAATACTGATGTATAGCTACTCCAGCTTGCACCTGTTTGTGTAAAGGGTCTTTTCATATGCAAAGGAATGGGGAGGGGCGTCTGCTATTTCCCACTTGCAGTGGGTGTTCCAGTAACCATTTAAACAGAGCTAAACTGGAAGATTCTAAGTAAGTTTTTAAATAGTTGTATACTGGATTTTTATATCAGTATCTGTGCATATTATTCTTTATAGTAGTGTCTATTACATGCAGTTATATGAAAACTTGTGTATCTGTCCTTTTAATGTGTATAAATACAAGTGAAATACTATTTTTTAATACATGCGTTTATTTGTACTTTATGGCAGGTCCCCAAAAGTCCCAAATTGTGTTAATCACGATACAATTCTCTGGTAAACCATTTTTAACATCCCTTCAAACGCAAGACAAAAAACCATGAATTATTGATCGTGCTCCTCTTGTAATCTAGATCTAAAATACTACAAACATTTAAACTATGAAACATGAAACAATTAATAATTAATAATAATTCATGATTCAACATGATATGAAATTATTACTTGTTCACATCATGAATAGCTATTAATAGTTAAAGAGGCATAAAAGTGAAACTGTAATTATAGTGAACATGTTTTTATAGTATTACAAAACAAAAAAAGCTAAGTTGTTATTTAAGGGATATAGGAAAGAAGTGAATGTAGAAAGTAAACTGTATATTTAACATATAATGTAGCTTAAAAAATCTAAAGTTACAATTGAACCAAAAGACACTTTCTTCTTCTTTATGTGAAATGAATCGCTGCCCTGGACGTTGGGTGTGTCTGTATTTCCCTCACTCTTCTCATTGTATTCTCTAAACATTTTACACTGGCTGATTTATCTCACAAAACGCAAACTGGCGAGTTTATTTCAAAATGTGCTTGTCACTCTGACAGGAAATGCGTATGGAAGCAGAAGCAAATCTAACTAATAATTAAAAAAAAAATGTTATCAGTGCCCAGTGCTCTCTGTCATATTCGCTCTCACACAGGATATTCTCCACTTCATATCACTTTTTTACTTTCTATAGAAGGCAGCTTACAACCAGTGGCATCACCAGAAAGCCCTTATTATTATTATTATGATCAGTTATTTGTAGAGCGCCAAAAGATTCCGCAGCGCTATAAACAAAGGGAGAGTACAACAAAACAATTAAAGGGATCAGATGGGTAGAGGGCCCTGCCAAGAGTTGCACTGTTGTAGTCAGCTCTTAAGAAGGTGATCTACAAACAGCTGGACTCTTAGGCTTACATGCTAAGGGGGTTCAGGGGATAGCAATGGAGGAGAGGAACTGGTATTAGGAAAGGTTAGCGTAGGTTGTATGCATCCCTGAACAGTAGAGTTTTTAGGGAGCACTTGAAGCTTTCAAAACTAGGGGAGAGTCTTGTGGAGCGAGGCAGAGAGTTCCACAAGATGGGAGCCAGTCTGGAGAAGTCCTGTAAACGGGAGTGCGATGAGGTAACCAGAGAGGAGGAGAATAGGAGGCCATGAGCAGAGCGAAGGGGACGGGAGGGAGAGTATCTGGAGACAAGGTCTGAGATATAGGGGGCAGCAGTGCAGTTGAGGGCTTTGTATGTCAGAGTAAGAATTTTGTGTTTGATCCTAGAGGCAAGAGGAAGCCAGTGAAGGGATTGGCAGAGAGGTGCAGCAGATGAAGATCGACGAGTAAGGAAGATGAGTCTGGCAGAGGCATTAATTATGTATTGTAAAGGAGGGAGAGGTGGAACTTACCAGAGGGAGAGGTGGAACTGGGTGTGCGGTGGGTGGATTCACAAACACCCGAAGAGGATCTAGGCAGAGTAGTGGTGGGAAAACCAGGGGTGGTCACAGTTGGGTACACATGGGTAGTGCAGCCATTATGCAGGGGGGAGGGGCTAGTGTATCCCCCAGTAACACCACTATTTACAACTTGCTGGGAGTTCCAGGTTCAGACTGCTTTTTTAAATAATTAATTGAGGCCTGCCCAAGTGATGGTCATGGTGATCACAGCATCTTTCCCATAGCAAAATGCTCTACATATTACGCTATTTTCATTTTGCACTTTTATATCCCTTTGAGTGAAAAAACTGCATTTCCAACATATTAAAAGCTTTTTATCAATACTGAATAAATGTTTTATTTTTTTTCTTTGCTTGGATATTGCTTGTTTTTGTAAAGGTCTTACAAAATCCATTTTTAAAGCCTGCAATATGTTTTGTTTATTTTTCATTTGCTAAACAAGATTTTCATTATTATTTGAACAGTTTACTGATTCTGTGGCGAATGGATTACCATGGTTTTGAAAGTAATTAAAAAAAAGGGGGTCAACACTGGTTTTTCACGTTGAATTCTAATGGATTGGAATAAGCAATACTCCTCCTGTTCTTCACGTTTCGTTATGTTTAAAATCTCATACCATATTTAGCTTATTACTTACAATTTATTTATATCATGTGATATTACAATTAAAAGATGTTTGTATATTTTTTTATGGCGTAAGTAATTAGTAAAAGTGAAAAAAATATGTTGTCGCTATACGAAAGACGGTCACATTTTGTATTAGATCATTTTCCTTGTGATGTCCTATTGTCTTCCTGGAGAAGTGCACCTGGTTAGCAGAGCAGACTAAACATCTGGAAATAACATAGAGAGACAGGAAAAAGCAAGAAAAAGGCTTCATTTCACTGCAGCCTTGAACCCCCCACTTGTTATTTGTAAGCGGATGATAGAGTCAAGTAAAGTATTTATAGGATCAAACACTTTGCTCAGTGGAAGAATTTCTTCAAACTAGAAAAATAGGCTCATTTATGACATTGCCCAATATACTTAGCAGCATATCCCTTTTCTAAAATAAGATATAGTTAAAGGATTATAAAACTAGCTACTAAAGTACCAATATAAACAACATAAATCGACATATGACTATAAACAATAAAATCCAATTTTTTCAAAAACAAAGCATGTATACAAATAAAAACGTATATATTTTATTTATACTGAAAGCGTTGCGAAAGTCAACCCACAATTAAGGTTGCTCTTTTCGAAATAGAAGCACTGAATCATTATGTGCAACAACCGTGCTTATAATATGTATGAGGCTTATGTGCGCTCCCAACCGCATGCGCACTTAAAGTGAATGTAAATTTTAAAAATTTGATTAAAAACAGGGGCACTTTAATTCATCAAATTTTACATTTCACTCCTGTTTTGAAAAAAAAACTTACCTTTTAATCTTCACAGCAGCTCCAGCTTCCTCCACCCGTCGCAAAGCCTCTTCCTGGGTCTAAAATGAGGAATCCGGCTTCCTCCAATCACGGCATTGAATCAGACACTGATCTCTCCGGGGGGGAAGCCGTGATTGGAGGATGACCTATCCATCATTTCTGACATCACAAATGGCTTGCAACGACTGGAGGAAGCTGGAGCTGCTGTCATGTTTTAAAGGTAAAAAATTTTTCCCAACAGGAGTGAAATGTAAATTTTGATGAATTAAAGTGCCCCTGTTTTTAATCGAATTTTTAAAAAACGGGCACTTTAGCATCAAAATTTACATTCACTTTAAGGAATTATCCTAATGCATGCGCTCTACATCCACTGAGGCTGATCACTCCAGAGGATTTTACTGAAATTGCGCATGCGCACGCTGTAACCCAGTGCTGCACTGAGCTATCTGTGCCTATAGTAGCATATTGCGTCATATGTGCCTGTCATTTTTATACCATTCAGAAACACTTTAAAAAATAAAAAATAAAAAAATAAGCACATTAAAGGGACACTGAACCCAAATTTTTTTATTTTGTGATTCAGGTAGAGCATGCAATTTTAACCCCTTAACGACCGAGGACGTGCAGGGTACGTCCTCAGAAAAAAGGCAGTTAACGCCTGAGGACGTACCCTGCACGTCCTCGGTGTGGATAGCAGCTGGAAGCGATCCTGCTCGCTTCCAGCTGCTTTCCGGTTATTGCAGTGATGCCTCAATATGGAGGCATCCTGCAATAACCTTTTACGGCCATCCGATGCAGAGAGAGCCACTCTGTGGCCCTCTCTGCACCGGACATCGATGGCCGGTATCGTTGGTGGGTGGGAGCCGGTGTGGGAGGTGGGTGGCGGCCATCGATGGCCCTGGTCATGTGGAGGGGGGCGGGATCGTGGGTGGGTAAGTCCGGGGGCGGGGGCGCACGTGCACGAGGGGCGGGGGCGGGCGCGTGCACGGGGAGGATGCGGGTGGGAACCGCTACACTACGGAAAAAATGTGTCCCAAAACAAAATAAAAGTGGGACAAAATTTAAATCTATAAAAAACCCTTAGGTATGATTTAGGTCATGAGGGGGTTGGGGGATTGAGCTACACTACAGAAAAAAAATAAATTAAAAAAAAAAAAAAAACATTTGATTGTTCAAACTGGGTACTGGCAGACAGCTGCCAGTACCCAAGATGGCCCCCAATAAGGCTGAGAGGGAGGCTTAGAGAGCTGTTTTGGGGGGGATCAGGGAGGTTGGGGGTTAAGGGGGGATCCTAAACACAGCATATGTAAATATGCTTTTTATTTTTTCTTAAAAAAAAAAAAAAAAAACTTTTATTTTAGTACTGGCAGACTTTCTGCCAGTACTTAAGATGGCGGGGACAATTGTGGGGTGGGGGAGAGAAGGGAGCTGTTTGGGAGGGATCAGGGGGTGGGATGTGTCAGGTGGGAGGCTGATCTCTACACTAAAGCTAAAATTAACCCTGCAAGCTCCCTACAAACTACCTAATTAACCCCTTCACTGCTAGCCATAATACACGTGTGATGCGCAGCAGCATTTAGCGACTTTCTAATTACCATAAAGCAACGCCAAAGTCATATATGTCTGCTATTTCTGAACAAAGGGCATCCCAGAGAAGCATTTACAACCATTTGTGCCATAATTGCACAAGCTGTTTGTAAAAAATTTCAGTGAGAAACCTAAAATTGTGAAAAAATTAACGTTTTTTTTTACTTTGATCGCATTTGGCGGTGAAATGGTGGCATGAAATATACCAAAATGGGCCTAGATCAATACTTGGGGTTGTCTACTATACTACACTAAAGCTAAAATTAACCCTAGAAGCTCCCTACATGCTCCCTAATTAACCCCTTCAATGCTGGGCATAATACACGTATTGTGTGCAGTGGCATTTAGCAGCCTTCTAATTACCAAAAAGCAAAGCCAAAGCCATATATGTCTGCTATTTCTGAACAAAGGGGATCCCAGAGAAGCATTTACAACCATTTATTCTATAATTGCATAAGTTGTTTGTAAATAATTTCAGTGAGAAACCTAAAGTTTGTGAAAAAAATTGTGAAAAAGTGAACAATTTTTTTTATTTGATCGCATTTGGCGGTGAAATGGTGGCATGAAATATACCAAAATGGGCCTAGATCAATACTTTAGGATGTCTTTGAAAAAAAAAATATATACATGTCAATGGATATTCAGGGATTCCTGAAAGATATTAGTGTCCCAATGTAACTAGCGCTAATTTTGAAAATAAGTGGTTTGGAAATAGCAAAGTGCTACTTGTATTTATGGCCCTATAACTTGCAAAAAAAGCAAAGAAGATGTAAACATTGGGTATTTCTAAACTCAGGACAAAATTTAGAAACTATTTAGCATGGGTGTTTTTTGGTGGTTGTAGATGTGTAACAGATTTTGGGGGTCAAAGTTAGAAAAAGTGTGTTTTTTTCCATTTTTTCTTCATATTTTATAATGTTTTTTTATAGTAAATTATAAGATATGATAAAAATAATGGTATCTTTTGAAAGTCCATTTAATGGCGAGAAAAACGGTATATAATATGTGTGGGTACAGTAAATGAGTAAGAGGAAAATTACAGCTAAACGCAAACACCGCAAAAATGTAAAAATAGCCTTGGTCCCAAACGGACAGAAAATGGAAAAGTGCTGCGGTCATTAAGGGGTTAAGCAACTTTCTAATTTACTCCTATTATCAAATTTTCTTCATTCTCTTGGTATGTTTATTTGAAAAGCCAGAATTTAAGTTTAGATGCCGGCCCATTTTTGGTGAACAACCTGGGTTGTCCTTGCTGATTGGACAGCACCAATGAAAAAGTACTGTCTATGGTACTGAACCAAAAAATTACTGGCTCCTTAGCTTAGATACCTTCTTTTTCAAATAAAGATAGCAAGAGAACGAAGAAAATTTGAGAATAGAACTAAATTAGAAAGTTGCTTAAAATTGCTTGCTCTTTAGGCTTGTATAATATTTCTCAGATGATAGATAAGAATAGACTTTGCATTAAAACGTTTGAGAACTTGAAACGAGAATTTAACCTTTGTAATAAAGAATTCTTTGCATATTTACAAATAAGGCATTTTATCTCCAAGATGGTAAATGAATCGGGCTGGAATTGGTCCCTGGGAAAGTTGGAGAACTGGCTTGTGTTAGCAAGGAACGGATTTATGTCAATTTCCCCATGTTATCAATTCTTAATTTCTAACAAAGGGGAAAAGAATTTAGGAAACTTATCAACCGCATGGAATTTAATAATACCTCAAGAGGATATAAATGTAAGTAAAATTCATGCTTCCATTTCAAAAGTCTTACAAATTACCTTATCAGCTACATGGAGAGAGACTCATATAAAGTTATTATATAGGACCTACTATACCCCGAAGAAGGGGTCTAGATATGGGAACATTAATTTCTGTAAATGTCCAAAATGTTCATTTTTATCAGCAGATCTCATTCATATGATCTGGGAATGTCCCAGAATCAAATGCTTTTGGCTTAAGATTGAATACTGGATCAATCAAATATTAAAAATTTCCCCTTTAAAATTAAAAGTGGCTGATGTAATTTTTCTATGGGACGCGACTAAAAATCTGTGGATGTATAATAAAATAGTGAATATGATTATCTTAGCGGCAAGGTACTTGATTTTTAAGAAATGGAAAGGAAGTAGGAACCCTAGTATAAATGAGCTTAAAAACTGTCTAAAAAAACAGTGTATACTAGAGCAAAAAGATACCAATATGGAAAAGGAAACGGATATCGAAGGTTTCTTTAAAAAATGGTCAGTACTTATTAAAACGCTGTCACCAAATGAGATAGAATATATGATTTACCCTTTCAGAAATTCAGAGCTAGTTTTGCTGGGGGTTTGGTAATCCGCTCTGCTCAAGCCTCAAACTGGTGGGTCAAGATTCCTTCCTTCTCCCCCCTTTTTTTTTTCTTTTTTTTTTTTCTCTTTTTTGTTGTTGTTTGTATGTGTTTTGTTTTTTAATTTTTATTTTTTCTTGTTTGTTTGTTTTTTGTTTTTGTTACTGTACGGTTATTTTTTCTTAAATTTTTTCAGATTACTGTATAGTAAAATGTCTAATTTGTTGTAATGTTGAGAGAATGGAATAAAAAAGGAAAGAAAAGACTCCAGCAGAGAATATAATTTATTTTAGAATCTATGTTTTGGTATAATTCTGTGAAATACTGACAACTTTTTTATTTTTCTTGTATTGTCTACATTAATTGTAATATGTAACATCAGGCCCTGCGTGGCGCAAAATTTGTAATTTGATTTCTTTTTTTCTCAATATAATGCTGGATTTAAATAAAAGTTTAAAAAAAAAAAATTGCTTGCTCTATCTGAATCATGAAATAAAAATTTGGGTTCAGTATCCCTTTAAGCATCATGTTCTAAACAAACGTGCACTTCAGTGAAGTTCAGTATAATGTGTGTCCCTTTGAAGCTATCACCTGTTGAATACTACTTAATAAAGAAAAAATAAAATTTCTATTTCAATAGTTTACAATTTCTTTTGTAAAACAAAAATACAACATGATAACTTTCTGGTGTTGAGAAAATGAGAGACGGTGTGAAATTGTTAAACTTAAGTTGTCTGGGTTAGATTTAAGTTTCTAGATTCTCCTACAGATTGTTCTACAGATTTAAGTTTCTCCTTTGCTAAGTAGAAGGAGGAGGAAAATATGTAAGAAGTGAAGAAAGAAAGCAGAAGGGGTAGAGCTAATTACATGGGTTATTATCATCATTTACTTGTATAGTGTTGCTAAATTTTGTATATAGTGCCGGGTACAGAGATAAGGGTATACAATGACAAGGATTTGTGATAAGATACATAAACAGGACAGACTAAACAAGTCTAGTACAGGAGGAAGAGGGCCCTGCCCGAAAAGCCTACAGTCTATAGGTTGAGGGAGGGTGCAGAGATACAAGGTTTGGAGTAGGTTGCCACATGGATTGTATATGCAGCAGTGAGTCAAGGCAGTTCAATGTTTATTTTGGTTAGGATGAAAACCAGAGGAGGTATGGTAAGTCTCCCTGAATAGGTGGGTTTTCAAAGATCACCTGAAGCTATACAAGGTTGGAGACAGTCTTATGGAGTGGGGTAGAGAGTTCCAGAGGACAGGCGCAGCACGTGAGAAGTCTTGGAGGGACATAGAGATAATAAAAGTGGAGAGACGTAGGCCAGAGGTTGATTAAAGAGGACAGTTTGGGGAGTATTTGGAAATGAGAGAGGAAATATAGTTGGGAGTGAGACTGTTGAGTGCTTTGTAAGTTAGGGTTAATAATTTGAATTGTATTCTGGAGTGTATGGGGAGCCAGTGTAGAGACTGGCAGAGCGGGGCAGCTGATGTAGATAGGTGACTTATGCGGAGGACTCTAGCTGAAGCATTGATAATAGATTGGAGGAGGGAGAGGCGAAGTTCAGGAGGCCATTTAGAAGTAGATTGCAGAAGCCACGGTCTGGAGTGGGGAAACCTGGAGCAATGGTAAAAAATAAAAAATAATCATAAGGTGATAGGAAGAAAGATGTTGCAAGAAGAGGAAAGACAAAATGTCACTATCATTTATTTGTAAAGTGCCTATAGATTCTGCAATGCTATAAACACAGGTGGAATATACAATTGTAACATTCATAAGAGGCAATAATAGGCCAGATAAGGGTGTAGAGGGCCCTGCCCATGAGCTGCCAACTGTTGTAGATCACTGTGCATGAAGATGATTTGCAGGACAGCTTAGATCTTCAGCTTACAAAATGGTGCAAAAGAGCAAACTGACATTAAAGAGTCAGTAATGTTTTCTCCCTTTGTTGCACCTATATGAGCGTATTTCATACTTTTTATTTTTATACTTACAAAGTCAATATTTATATATTTACCTTGAGTGGGTCTGCCCTTGTCTACCAGTAGTAATATGGGTATTGTGCTTTTCCACCTGTAAGTTATTGATCCTTGAGGATCAGTTGTGCACTAACCTGTTTATTTTCTGTTTTCTAAATCCATTTAAACATCTCTAAATTAAACTTTTGTTTATGTAAATATATATATATATATATATATATATATATGTGTGTGTGTGTGTGTGTGTGTGTTTGTTAAACATTTTTATTTGTTCTCTTTAATGTGCATGATAGAAACATTTTTCAGTTTGATGTTAGATTACAGGTAGGAAGGAACATATCAGTGAGAGCGAAGAAAAGTAGATGGGAATAGAAATACAATGGAGTGTGATTAGGGATTGGCGTAAGTCTATATTTTGCCCTTTAAAATATAGGGGCCGAACTATGCTAAATGCTGACAGCATACTCTGTCGGCATTTAACATTGCACAAGCATTTCTAGTGAAATGCTTGTGCAATGCCATCCCCTGCAGATTCGCTAGCAGGGGGTGTCAATCATCCCGACCGTATCTGATCGAGATGATTGCTGTCTGCCGCCTCAGAAGTGGAGGACGAGTTAAGAAGCAGTGGTCTTAAGACCGCTGCTTCTTAACTTATGTTTCAGGGGAACCTGAAACTACAGGGTAGATTGCCTCATCCGCTACTTGATAAATCTATCCCACAGATTTTTATCAAATATTTATCAAAGGTCGAACAGACATGATACGATGTAGAGTATCATGTCCGCTGCACATCGATCAATGCTGACAACATACGCTGTCGGCATTTGTCATTGCACAAGCAGTCCACCAGAACTGCTTGAGCTATACAGTCCCCTGCAGATTCAATGCCAATCGCCCGCTATCCGGGGGTGTCAATCAACCATATCGTGTTTGATCCGGTTGATTTCTGTCCGCCGCCTCAGAGCAGGCAGACAAGTTATCAAGCAACGGTCTTTAGACAACAAGGGGCATAAAGCTCTATTTGGAGCTTGATAATTCGGCTCCATGATGTTTTTTTTGGTACAATATATACAGTTGCAAGAAAAAGTATGTGAACCCTTTGGAATGATATGGATTTCTGCACAAATAAAATGTGATCTGATCATCATCTAAGTCACAACAATAGACAATCACAGTCTGCTTAAACTAATAACACACAAAGAATGAAATGTTGCCATGTTTTTATTGAACACACCATGTAAACATTCACAGTGCAGGTGGAAAAAGTATGTGAACCCCTAGACTAATGACATCTCCAAGAGCTAATTGGGGTGAGATGTCAGCCAACTGGAGTCCAATCAATGAGATGAGATTGGAGGTGTTGGTTACAGCTGCCCTGCCCGATAAAAAACACACACCAGTTCTGGGTTTGCTTTTCACAAGAAGCATTGCCTGATGTGAATGATGCCTCGCACAAAAGAGCTCTCAGAAGGCCTACGATTAAGAATTGTTGACTTGCATAAAGCTGGAAAGGGTTATAAAAGTATCTCCAAAAGCCTTGCTGTTCATCAGTCCACGGTAAGACAAATTGTCTATAAATGGAGAAAGTTCAGCACTGCTGCTACTCTCCCTAGAAGTGGCAGTCCTGTAAAGATGACTGCAAGAGCACAGCGCAGACTGCTCAATGAGGTGAAGAAGAATCCTAGAGTGTCAGCTAAAGACTTACAAAAGTCACTGGCAAATGCTAACATCCCTGTTAGCGAATCTACAATACGTAAAACACTAAACAAGAATGGATTTCATGGGAGGATACCACAGAGGAAGCCACTGCTGTCCAAACAAAACATTGCTGCACGTTTACAGTTTGCACAAGAGCACCTGGATGTTCCACAGCAGTACTGGCAAAATATTCTGTGGACAGATGAAACCAAAGTTGAGTTGTTTGGAAGAAACACACAACACTATGTGTGGCGAAAAAGAGGCACAGCACACCAACATCAAAACCTCATCCCAACTGTGAAGTATGGTGGTGGGGGCATCATGGTTTGGGGCTGCTTTGCTGCGTCAGGGCCTGGACGGATTGCTATCATCGAAGGAAAAATGAATTCCCAAGTTTATCAAGACATTTTGCAGGAGAACTTAAGGCCATCTGTCTACCAGCTGAAGCTCAACAGAAGATGGGTGTTGCAACAGGACAATGACCCAAAGCATAGAAGTAAATCAACAACAGAATGGCTTAAACAGAAGAAAATACGCCTTCTGAAGTGGCCCAGTCAGAGTCCTGACCTCAACCCGATTGAGATGCTGTGGCATGACCTCAAGAAAGCGATTCACACCAGACATCCCAAGAATATTGCTGAACTGAAACAGTTCTGTAAAGAGGAATGGTCAAGAATAACTCCTGACCGTTTTGCACGTCTGATCTGCAACTACAGGAAACGTTTGGTTGAAGTTATTGCTGCCAAAGGAGGTTAAACCAGTTATTAAATCCAAGGGTTCACATGCTTTTTCCACCTGCACTGTGAATGTTTACATGGTGTGTTCAATAAAAACATGGCAACATTTCATTCTTTGTGTGTTATTAGTTTAAGCAGACTGTGATTGTCTATTGTTGTGACTTAGATGATGATAAGATCACATTTTATGACCAATTTGTGCAGAAATCCATATCATTCCAAAGGGTTCACATATTTTTTCTTGCAACTGTATCTATACATAATTATATATAGTTATAGATATACAGACATATAGGGATATCTATTTATAAATACATAGAACAAATTCAGCTATGTGCAGAACATTGGAATGTGAAATATTAACAGAAAATACACAGTATAACACTTTATTAAAAATTAATATTGCATAAATATGTTTTTACATGTTTTAATCTGTAATGTGTATATATATGTATTTATGTGTTTATATGAGTATATATGTCTGTACATATATATATTCACATATAAATACATAAATAAATATGTACATATATATATATATATAACAGCATGCAGGCCAGCACTCATGGTTACCCTTTCATCCACCCAGGGTGCTTCTGTAATATTGATAGTAGTGAAGTATAGGGATGCACTCGCCAGGATTTTCAAAGTTACCTTTAAATGTAACGTTTCGGGGTGTTACCCCCTTCATCAGACAATACAAAATAACAACCAAAACCTACTTACCACGTGTTTTTAAAACTACTCAAAGTGATACAATTCCAGGTCATCACCTGTGATACCACTCCCACTATCAGCATTCAACTATTTACTAACTAGTCTACCTAGTTAAAATAAATACAAACTTAGCTGTGAAATAAAAATAAAACCTAAGATAGCTACAATATAACTATTAGTTATATTGTAGCTAGCTTAGGTTTATTTTACAGGTAAGTATTCAGTTTTAAATAGGAATTAATTAGTTATTAATAGTAAGTTTTATTTACAGGGAGTGCAGAATTATTAGGCAAGTTGTATTTTTTAGGATTCATTTTATTATTGAACAACAACCATGTTCTCAATGAACCCAAAAAACTCATTAATATCAAAGCTGAATAGTTTTGGAAGTAGTTTTTAGTTTGTTTTTAGTTATAGCTATTTTAGGGGGATATCTGTGTGTGCAGGTGACTATTACTGTGCATAATTATTAGGCAACTTAACAAAAAACAAATATATACCCATTTCAATTATTTATTTTTACCAGTGAAACCAATATAACATCTCAACATTCACAAATATACATTTCTGACATTCAAAAACAAAACAAAAACAAATCAGTGACCAATATAGCCACCTTTCTTTGCAAGGACACTCAAAAGCCTGCCATCCATGGATTCTGTCAGTGTTTTGATCTGTTCACCATCAACATTGCGTGCAGCAGCAACCACAGCCTCCCAGACACTGTTCAGAGAGGTGCACTGTTTTCCCTCCTTGTAAATCTCACATTTGATGATGGACCACAGGTTCTCAATGGGGTTCAGATCAGGTGAACAAGGAGGCCATATCATTAGATTTTCTTCTTTTATACCCTTTCTTGACAGCCACGCTGTGGAGTACTTGGACGCGTGTAATGGAGCATTGTCCTGCATGAAAATCATGTTTTTCTTGAAGGATGCAGACTTCTTCCTGTACCACTGCTTGAAGAAGGTGTCTTCCAGAAACTGGCAGCAGGACTGGGAGTTGAGCTTGACTCCATCCTCAACCCGAAAAGGCCCCACAAGCTCATCTTTGATGATACCAGCCCAAACCAGTACTCCACCTCCACCTTGCTGGCGTCTGAGTCGGACTGGAGCTCTCTGCCCTTTAACAATCCAGCCACGGGCCCATCCATCTGGCCCCTCAAGACTCACTCTCATTTCATCAGTCCATAAAACCTTAGAAAAATCAGTCTTGAGATATTTCTTGGCCCAGTCTTGACGTTTCAGCTTGTGTGTCTTGTTCAGTGGTGGTCGTCTTTCAGCCTTTCTTACCTTGGCCATGTCTCTGAGTATTGCACACCTTGTGCTTTTGGGCACTCCAGTGATGTTGCAGCTCTGAAATATGGCCAAACTGGTGGCAAGTGGCATCTTGGCAGCTGCACGCTTGACTTTTCTCATTTCATGGGCAGTTATTTTGCGCCTTGGTTTTTCCACACGCTTCTTGCGACCCTGTTGACTATTTTGAATGAAACGCTTGATTGTTCGATGATCACGCTTCAGAAGCTTTGCAATTTTAAGAGTGCTGCATCCCTCTGCAAGATATCTCACTATTTTTTACTTTTCTGAGCCTGTCAAGTCCTTCTTTTGACCCATTTTGCCAAAGGAAAGGAAGTTGCCTAATAATTATGCACACCTGATATAGGGTGTTGATGTCATTAGACCACACCCCTTCTCATTACAGAGATGAACATCACCTAATATGCTTAATTGGTAGTAGGCTTTCGAGCCTATACAGCTTGGAGTAAGACAACATGCATAAAGAGGATGATGTGGTCAAAATACTCATTTGCCTAATAATTCTGCACTCCCTGTAGAATTATTTTAATTATGTTAAAGTTAGGGGGGTTAGGGTTACGTTAGAGTTAGACTTAGGGTTAGGTTTAGGGGTTAATATATTTATTTAGTGTAAGTGATGTGGGAGGCCAGAGGTTTAGGGGTTAATAACTTTAGTATAATGGCGGCAACATTGGGGGCGGCAGATTAGGGGTTAATAAGTGTAATGTGGGTATCGACGATGTCAGGGGCAGCAGATTAGGGGTGTTTAGACTCAGGGTTTATGTTAGGGTGTTAGGTTTAAACATACATTTTCTTTCCCCATAGACATCAATGGGGCTGCGTTACGGCGCTTTACGCTCCGCGATTGCAGGTGTTAGGCTTTTTTTTAGCCGGCTCTCCCAATTGTTGTCTATGGGGAAATCGTGCACGAGCACATCAAAGCAGCTCAAAGCAGAGCTTGTATTTGTGTGCGGTATGGAGCTCAACGCAGCCATATCGTCCGCAAATGCCGGGTTTTTGCAAACCTGCAATAGCAGCGCTATTAAAGGTGAGCGGTGACAATAACTTGCAAGTTATTAGCGAGCCACTCATAACGCAAAATTTGTAATCTGTCTGTATATGTGAAAATGTTTGGCAAATATTCCACATTGGTTTTAAACAAATAAATGTCCCCAACATTAAAGACATAATACTCATATGCTAAATTACTTTAAACTGATGCAGTATAACTGTAAAAGCTGAAAATATCACCTGAGCATCTTTATGTAAAAAAGGAAGATATTTTACCTCACAATTTCCTCAGCTCAGCAGAGTAAGCTCTGTGTAAAAAGTTATACTCTGCTCCCAGCTGCAAGTAAAAAAAATTTTAAAAAAATGAAGAAATGAATAGCAGCCAATCAGCATCAGCAGTGCTGAGGTCATGGACTCTATTGTGATCTCACGAGATTTCACTTAACTCTCATGAGATTTCATAGTAAACTTCCTTAAAGGGACAGTCTACACCAAACTTTTTATTGTTTAAAAAGATAGATAATCCCTTTATTACCATTCCCCAGTTTTGCATAACTAACAAAGTTATGTTAATACATGTTTTACCTCTGTGATTGCCTTGTTTCTAAGCCTCTGCAGACTGCCCACTTATCTCAGTGCTTGTGACTGACATGCAGTTTAGCCAATGCAGACTCCTAAATAACTCCACGGGAGTGAGCACAATGATATCTTTATGACACCTATGAACTAGTACTATCAAACTGTGAAAAACTTTCAAAATGCTCTGAGCTAAAAGGCGGTTTTCAACAGTTCAATCAGTTTGAGCCTACCTAGGTTTAGCTTTTCAAAAATACCACCAAGGGAACAAAGCAAATTTGATGATAAAAGTACATTGGAAAGTTGTTTAAAATTGCATGCCCTATCTGAATCATGAAAGTTTAATTTTGACTAAACTGTCCCTTTAAATTGAATAGGGAAATAACACAAGTGTGCACGAAGCTCACTCCCTTGGCTGTCCCGGGACAGACATACTGATGCTGCTGATTTGCTGCTTAAAGTCCTTTGCAATGGGGTTTGAATACTTAGGACATTTTGAGGTAAAATATCTTTCTTTTTTACATAGAGATGTTCAGTTGATATTTTCTAGTCAACTTTTTACAGCTATGCTTCATCACTTTCCAGTGTTTAAACATTTGGGTATCATAGCCATCCCTAATGGTGTTTATTTTCTGCCCCACTAGATTTTCTTTTACCAGTAAAGGATCAGTTAGAGGTGGTTATTTGTAAAATGTAGCCTTGTCTGTTGCTATGTTGGCAGAAAGCATATAGTACCTTAGATCTATAGCTATTGTGCCATAAATTGTGTTTTTCATAACTGTCACTTGTTCTCACAGTCCCTTTTCTTAAATAAAACATTAACAGCTTTGATATATGAAGTAAAATACATGATGATATTTTAAAGCTGATTCGCCTTGTACAACTGAGTGCTGGAAAGTGTCTGAAGTCAGCTTTGATAAACCTTCTTCTTCTGAATTCCTTTAACCAATAATTTGTTTTCTAAGAAGAAAAAAACATTTCATTTTAGTAATGTAGTCTTCAAAATGTATTTCATCGCTACAAAAAAATGGATCTTGAAACTTCTTTTTCATCTTTCAGGATTCAGGTAGAGCATAAAATTGGATCTATACCCAAACTACAATATATGGCCAAAAAACATTATTTACGCTGAAAGTCTCAAATTCAGCCGACTAGCAGCCAATTAAAGGGACAGTCTACACCAGAATTTTTATTGTTTTAAAAGATAGATAATCCCTTTATTACCCATTTCCCAGTTTTGCATAACCAACACAGTTATAATAATATACTTTTAACCTCTGTGATTATCTTGTATCTAAGCCTCTGCAAACTGCCACTTTTTTCAGTTCTTTTGACAGACTTGCAGTCTAGCCAATCAGTGCCTGCTCCCAGATTACTTCACGTGCACGAGCACAGTGTTATCTATATGAAATATGTGAACTAACACCCTCTAGTGGTGAAAAACTGTTAAAAATCTGAAAGAGGTGGGCTTCAAGGTCTAAGAAATTAGCATATGAACCTCGTAGGTTAAGCTTTCAACTAAGAATACCAAGAGAACAAAGCAAAATTGGTGATAAAAGTAAATTGGAAAATTGTTTAAAATTACATGCTCTATCTGAATCATGAAAGTTTATTTTGGCCTAGACTGTCCCTTTAAATAAAATACATGTCATGGAGCTAATAGAAAACATAACTGTGTGTTAAATAATTAAACCACATTGGAAACAATTAATTAGTTTAAATTAAAAAGTCTATTAAACAGCTGAACCAGAAGAGGCATCATTTAAAAAAAAAAAAAAAAAAAAAAAGTCTCATTTTTTTAATCTCCAGTTACAAATGTGATAAAATACTGAGAATAGGAATAGAGCCATTTGGTTCCTTTTTACTTTTGTTAAAAATAAAATTCTATCCATTCTACTTTTAATCCAGAGAAACTGATTTGAAAGTGTAACTTCCAAAGGCAAATGTGGTGAGGAGTGAGCAGGCACCAATCAGATTCCCTTTATGCCCTGAGATTTGTACTTGGAATATTCCAATCCCTAAGTAATTTTTTTTAAATTTAAATGGGATAAGCATTTAGCATAATTTGTTTTCAAATATAACTCAATTACACTGCATTACTGATAAATGTATTTGTCTATGTTATAGAGACATCAAATTCAAACATAAGGTGTGTGTGTGTATATATATATATATATATATATATATACACACACATACATATACAGACATATACACAGTGTTCTCCATAAAACCGGCTGTTTTTATTTACCACCCGGCTAAAAAATGTGCCAAAAATAGGATAAGATTAAATAATATTAAACATTTTCAATGTTTATTGCTCAAATTATTATTGAATACATTTATGTTCAATTATGCAACTAATTTGCACTTTAGATAGCAGAAAATGTTATAATATTAGAAAGTATAAAAGTATTGGCAACATTTTTCGTGGGAAACGATGATAAATGTATATATATCTTCTTTAATAGAGTCAGGATTGGCAGGAACAAAAGTGAAGTTTAAATAATTATTGGCTGACACTCGGAGTCAACCAACTGACAAGAACATTGATGGATCATTATTGAATTGTGTAAATTTCGAGGCAGATTTGACTTTACAGTAAAGGTTTACCGGCATGAACAAATTAACTACATTTTTGTTGCATGTATTAGTTTGTATGTTTTTTTGCTTCCCAACAAATGCAACAAACATAGTAAAATGTATGTTTTTGTACATTCCCACAAATCTAAATGCACGTATACTATATATAACATTTTTACTATTGCTGCTACCATATAGTGCTGAATCAAGAAAGTTTATATTTTTAGTACAAAATATATGTATTTTGTTATCTTTTGGCAAGTCAGGTTTATACAGCACTTGGTTGCCTATAATTAAAGGGACAGTCTAGTCCAAAATAAATGTTCATGATTCAGATAGGGCATGTCATTTTAAACACTTTTCCAATTTACTTTTATCACCAATTTTGCTTTGTTCTCTTGGTATTCTTAGTTGAAAGCTTAACCTAGGAGGTTCATATGCTAATTTATTAGACCTTGAAGGCCACCTCTTTTCATAATGCATTTTAACAGTTTTTCACCACTAGAGGGTTTTAGTTTATGTGTTTCATATAGATAACACTGTGCTCATGCACGTGAAGTTATCTGGGAGCCAGCACTGATTGGCTAAACTGCAAGTCTGTCAAAAGAACTGAAATAAAGGGGCAGTTTGCAGAGGCTTAGATACAAGATAATCACAGAGGTAAAAAGTATATAAATATAACTGTGTTGGTTATGCAAAACTGGGGAATGGGTAATAAAGGGATTATCTATCTTTTAAAACAATAAAAATTCTGGTGTAGACTGTCCCTTTAAGAGAAAGTAAAAAAGTATTGCATGATAAATGCAAGTCTACCGGCATCTAAGGGGTTAACTTGATTCTATCTCCGCTGCTTCTGGGTTGACAATGGCTGACATGTTATGCTGAAAATCCATTCAAACTGTTATTAGTTGATATTTTTTCTATTGATGAGAAGTGAATATTCCTGTGTTCTCTGAGGATTTTTCGGTGTAGGCAAATTAATCTTGATTTACCGTTTTGCCAGGATTTCCCAGATTCTACGTTAATGGTGGCTCCTATTATGACCTTTGAAAATATGTTACAGTACAAAGGCCTTGAAGCATTACATTTGCAATGCAATTTTATCAAATTTCAAGATACAAATTATATTTTTTAGTTCTTTAAAACTGCATAGAAGAATATGTGGAACTAGACTTCACTGAGCCCCATAGCGCTCGTGTTTTTTTTTCTGTTTTTTTCTCTTTCGCTCTCCATATATACACATACAAATACATATACACACATATAAACACATAAATACATCTGTACACACATATAGACATATTTAGACTTGTATATGATGTATATCTATGTTAAAAACCTTTGCAGTCCTTATACCTCATATCCTTATAACTTTTATATGCAGCATTTTTTAAAATTAATTTTATCAGATATTGTTATAATGAGTGTAACTGTACTTTTAAATGTATTGTGATGTGTTTTGTACAACTTTTTTGACTTGCATAACAGTTAACCATAGCTCTGAAGTCGTGCTCTCGTGACTCACATTAAATTCAATTGCGCTAAAGCGAACGTGCTACTTCCAACATGCACAAAGAGCTGCAATAAACCCCTTATCGATCGCGCACAACAGTTAGCATGGCACTCGTAATCTAGCCTCAAGCAATAGCTTTTATCGGACCAAGTGAATTTTTGTTGTTGTTGAGGTAAATTGTATAAATAGCAACCAGATGGATGTTATCCAGTAACTCAATGTTTTTACTTTTATACTAATATTAAGTAGATGTAACCTCTTTATTGACCTTCATTGACTCTTTTACTAAAATGCACTACATTACCTTTTTTTTTATTGTTCTTTTTTTATTAAGGTATCAAAACATACATATGACATCAGTTACTGTGAGACATATTTAGGTATATCCATTTCACTTTACAAAGTATGTCAGAGTCCAGTATATAAAATGTCCCACAAGTTTCTCTCTCCTCACACTTCAGCGCGAGTAATACCATCATTTTTCTCAAATAATATTTATTACTAAAGATATGGTGATCTCCTTCTATAAAGTAGCTCCATATGTATTATGTCATTTTGGAGTCACTGTGGTTGTAACAATTAACAAGTACAAAGTATTAGTAAAACTACAAAACCAATCACTGTCCAAATAGCCAATAAATTTGGCTTCATCATCCATGGGTGATAAACATAGTGCAACAGTAGTAAATAGATATTTAAATCTATCTTGGTTCCAGGGTCAAAGGGAGAGGGGGTAGATTAGAGAGAGAAAGAAAAGAAAAAGGGAAAGGGAGTCAGTGTTTTGTTAATGTACAAGGCTTAGGTGAGGGAACATGTATGAGGCTGTCCCATGGGGCCCAGATCTCTGAGTGAAGGTCTAGTATTCTCTTCTTAAGGAATACAGCTTCTTCCATTGTTTGGATGTAGGAAAGTAGCTCAGTCACTCTTTGAAACGAAGGAGCGGATTGCTGCTTCCAGTTTCTTGCTATTTCCAGTTTAGTCGCCATCAGAATGTATATGTACAGGTATTTTTGGGCTTCAGGGATTGTGGGAATACCAAGGTGAAGTAAGTATGTTTCTGTGCCGGTGCCTAATGGGAGCTCTAGCTGTCTACATAAGTGTAAAACCTCTTCCCAGAGCTTCATCATTATCGGGCATCCCCACCAGATATGGATATCATCACCTGTGTGGCCGCAGTTCCTACAGCATGTTACTGAATTAGTTGGTGATATTTTATGTAGTCTTTTTGGAACCCAGTGCCATCTTGTCAGTAGCTTATAGTACAACTCAAAGAGTGTTATGCAGTGTACCAATTGTTTAGTGTCTGGTATGGCTCTTGTCCATACTTTGGGGTCTACTACTCACTGTAGGTCCCTTTCCCAAGCTAGTATGTTGTCGGTTTTGTGTAAGATAGGGGAATCTAGCAAGTGCATCGTAAGTGGTTTGTGTCATTGTTGTCTCGTTATCCATCTAGTTTCCCAGGCTGCCAGTGGTCGAGGTCCCATATACAAAAATCCCCAACTGTGTAAGAGAGATCTAAAGCACATTGCTTCAAAGTTGAGCTTAGGGGGGATATCATGTTGAGTTACCATTTCCACATGGAAAGGCCACGCGGAGCATGTGTATAAGTCACCCACCCTTGTAATGTTTAAGCTGGACCACTTATTGGGGTTAGAGTCTTCAGAGGTTGCCCCTTTGTTACTACAGAAAATTGTTGGTGAGACCCTTAGATTAGTCTCAAGGGGGATGTTTGAGTCTGAGAGTTCATCATCTGATCCGTCTGGCTGTGTTAATGAAGTAAGATGGAAGTGATCCATGACTGTTTTCTTCTGAGTGTGACATGGCTTTGTTTTCTTTCTTTGATTGTGCGCCATTTGAGGTGTGTTCAGGTACAGGTGTCAGATTCTATAAATTCAACCGTTGCAAGAAATTGTTGTTGCTATGCTGCTATCTGGTGTATTACTTCTCAGTATTGTTATGGGGCACCCATCCATTTGGAGGAGTAAGTCGTTAGTTGTTAATTTAATGCACCCAGGTGTACTGCATGTTTGTGACTAGGTAGGTCTGTGGTATCTAGAGGTTGATCAAACACCCTTCCATTAGGGCTATTGTTTTAGAGGCATACAGGGATTACATCTCTAATGTGTGTATCCATTTGGCAAGGATGTTAGGGTGTCTGCACTGATATGCTGGAAATTCCTCTTTTCCCCAGGCCGAATCTCAGCAGAATTTTGGTGTATTTGCTTAGAGACTTTGCAATCCTCAGTTTCCTCAATTGCCACTTAGTCTGGCTTATGGGTGGTAGTTATGGGAGGCCAGGAAGTCTGTGATAATGACCAACACTCCTCTCCAGGGGATAGTTGTCTACTATTGAAGCACCTGGAGTAGCATGGGGTCTAGGTAATGGTAGGGCTAAGGAAAGTGTGGAGTTGGAGTTAGGCCCACTTACCCTTCAGTAGCTCCTTGTCGCAGTGTAGGCCCAAACAATAGACACCTAGAATTGTAGTTCCCCTTCAATCTCTTGCTCTCCCTTAGGTTCTCCACCAGCCGTTGGTGTAGCTAACTCTGGTGTGGCTCTCCAGCTCTCCAGATGTGGGGATGTAGCTTAGGGCTTATCTGGCAGTTCTTCAATAGCAAGTATGCAGGCCTCTCTAGCAAGGTGCTTGGGTGGTGCCGCGGCTGTCAGCCTTATGTCTGTGAAGGTATCTAAGTTGTGCGGGAGTTAGTTTCATGGAGTCTGATCTTCAATCTGGCCTACTTTCTTAGTGCGGATGCTGTATCGCCTCCGGAGCGGAGCCCCGACCCTCCGGAGGTATATGTGTGTCTGTAGGCCTCAGTTGTCGACTCACATGGTGTTAAGAGGCGTGTAGGCCTCACTAGTTGGACGGACCATTAGTGTTGTGGCAATCGGTCTTAATTCAGGACCCAGATCCTCACTGGCCTTACCGATCAAGTGTGTCTTCGGTCTGTGAGCCTCTGCCAATACTCAGTTGTGTGCTGTTAAGAAAGCTTATTTCTCAAAAATAACTGACTATTTTAATACTTCCAGGTGGAGCTGTCTGAACAAGCGTCTTGTCCTTCTGGTGCCAAGCTCCGCCCCCACACTACATTACCTTTTGTTCCCAGCCTTTGTGGAGATTAAAGGGTTAAGTATGACATTATGTGCCAGTGCCCTTTTAATATGAGTAATGGATAACAGGCTCCTGTTTGAACATATTCACACAGAGGGAGTTATTGTTCTGTCCAGGGCTGTGTTACACGGTCTGACCTTTAGACCTAAAATAGTCAGACTTGAACTATAACTGTATATTGACTAATTTATCTAAACATACAGAAAAGGTAACAACAACATGTGTATCTAACTGTACATCTGTGTTTAAAGGCAAATGTGTAAGAGTTTCTTCCTGTTTAAAGTGATACTGATCAACTTTAAAGGACATACCTATTATATATTAAGACAGTAAATAAATGCTATATACAATATTGTTGATGTTTTCAACGTAAAAACTAAACTGAGAATTATATGCAGATGTAATTTTTAAATGATTCCTTGTAAAGATATTGAAAATAGTGTAATGTTTTAGTGTCCATAGAACAATGGGTGCTGCCATGTTGTAAGCTAGGTTTCTTTCTCTGCCTAGGCAAATTAGGGATTGTTATATATAGATCACTAGAGCATGCAACCAATGAGGGTGTGGAATATATCAGTGTTAAAGGGACAGTCTATATGAAAATTGTTATTGTTTAAAAAGATAGATAATCCCTTTATTACCCATTTCCCATTTTGCATGACCAACACTGTTTATTAATACACATGTTACCTCTGTGATTACCTTGTATCTAAGCCTCTACAGCCTGCCCCCTTATCTCAGTGCTTTTTACAGACTTGCATATTAGCCAATTAGTGCTGGTTCCTATATAGCTTTATGGGAGTGAGCACTATGTTATCTATATGGCACACATGAACTAGCACTGTCTGGCTGTGAAAAGCTAATAAAATGCACTTAGAATAGAAGTGGTCTGCAGGGGCTTAAAAACAGGCAGATATTTAGAGATATTTAGAGGTGCAATAGTTATAAAGTATATTAATATAACTAACAAGAAGACTGTCCCTTTAAGTCTGAAGTCTACATCTCTACTTTCAACAGGAATTGGAAATCCAACAATTTTCAGAACAATGAACAAAATAACTAATGAAAATGTCATGCAAAATTTGTAGTGCATACAATTCAACATTGTATAAAACCATCTCAAAGTGTTAAATGTCTTTTTAATTATTATTAAACAAGCTATTTATTACTGGCAATTGTGTTTCTTTTTTAGGTAACTGAACAATACTAAGCAAGATAACATTTAGGACATAGAAGTCACTTTCTTCATCCACGTTTCAGAGTCTGTTTCATCTCTATTTCAATGTTTGGAGGAGGTGGGTCATAGTACGCAGCAAAGACACCACCAGGTAATTGATGAATCATACTGTAAAATTCTCTCCCCTTTAATTTGTTCTGAATAATCCATGTTACCTGCTGACATGTATTAAATTATCTACAAAACACCTACTTTACCTTTATTTTGTCATTTGAAAGAGCTGTTGAAAGCATCACCTGCACTGAAAATCTCAATATTGCAGTGCTGGCTATAGAAAAGCTATGTAAATATGAGGCAGCATGAAAAATCAACATCCGGGGGGGGGGGGGGGGGGGGATGTTCCTGCAGCTACTTTGGATACAGTGAACTTTTATCAGTTGCTTGTCTGAGTACATTTTCCCTTAAAACTGTTTGTATTTGAGATACTGTATATTTATATTAAGCTGCTGAAGGCTCAGTCGTGCCCTTCCATGTGACTGGTTCAGCCAATCGCAGGTATGCAAGTCAATGTGTCATTAACTGCTTGTGCTGAACATTCTCAGATCTTTAAAATTCCCTTGTAGGAGGTCTGTTTCTTAGGGCTCGATTTATCAATCAAGGGTGGATAGGAGCGTATATATTCACCCCTGTCCGTCCGAGCTCTCCTCTGGCAGGCAGCAATTCGCTACAGGAATTTAACATTGCATGTGAGCACTATTTTGCGCTTGTGTGCAATACCACCGTCTGCCCGCGCACAGCCAACCAGACAAATTGAAATTCTTCACCTAAGATGACTGCTGCTTGATAAATTGTGACTGCAGGTTAATGTTTAACATTTAATACCTGCCTAATCAACATTTTGATTTTTAAACCAATTACTGTCAGAATGGAGGTATCATCAGGTTTGCCAAGGGACTACAATCAGTACACACAGGTTGTACCACAAGGGAGATTAGCACCTGCATCAATAACATTGAATGCTCAGACCTAGCGGGACATTTTATACATTGCCATAATCAGGATGTCTCCTCTCTCAGTTGGCAAGTGATTGAGATTATTAGCCTCAAACCAAGAGGTGGTGACAGGATCAGCCGGCTACTCTATAGAGAGGCCTTTTGGATCTTTCAGTTGCAAAACATGAAGCCATTGGGTTTAAACATTGAGGGAGATGTGATCAATTTTTGGCAACGTACATGATGTTTTCTTTGCCCCTGATATGTTTTCCTAAGGGCTTCCTTGATATTTGCAGGATCCTACTCTTTGGCTAAGGCATTTCTCAATCATAATTTGTTCCATCTGATAGATGCTTAGTCCTTAAATTATACTGATAATGACTAAAAAGGTACTACCTCTCTTATATGATTATATTTTGTAAAGCTTTATTTTTTAGTTTACATGTTTGGAGATTCATTTAATATCGCAATACCCTGATTCCTCTTGATACTTTGTTAATTCTATATACTCTAATACCATTGTTTGCTTTTAACACACTATTTAATATTATATATGGAATACTAATTTATCTATATGGACCATACAATGTATTGCCCAATAGCCTTACATGCATCACATACATACTAATAATTTAGAAGGGTTAGTTAAACCATTTGTTTAGAGACCTAATTGTTTATGAAGTGCTTATTTCACTAAGGGGGTTAATGGAGTCTGTCCCTTTAAATCTGCACATAGTTACACAGCCAATGGCATTCAGCATGCACTTTAACCAACTGGGTTTTAGCCTATTTAAGTGATGATAATATGTTTGTTAGTTATATCTATGAATAAGGCTTGCGGACTGAAACACGTTAGACACCATCAGTGCACGCTGCTGTTTTTAATCTTGTTTTTCCACCTTGTGTTTCTAAATATAAAATTGCCTAATTTGTGCTTTGAATGACTTGCTGGTTCTTCTAGAATTTTTTTCCAAGGGCCATAGCAGGGTGAAACTGGGTAGGCTCAAGGGGTATAGGGATGTAGCTAAGTGGAACAGGTACATAGAGATGGCTTGGCAGTTTGGGATGGAAATGGGGGTGTTTCTGGAAGAATTCCTTATTTTTCATTATTTAGCAAGACAATAAAAAACATAAGTGACAGGAGGGGCAGCAGGCCAGAGTAACCATAAACTCAAAAACATCTCATACAGCAGACCCTAGAATTACTAAAGTTTAGTAGGTTTGGGAGGTCTAATAGCAAAATCTGTATCTCTTACAGTATTCACTAAAAGGAAAGTCCTCTCTATATAGCTGGAGTAGACAATCTCTCTAAGGTACATTTACTGCATAGTGTGTGGCAAGTGCAGTACTTTATAATGCAGAATGCATTCCAAGTTGTACTCTCTTTAAGTTTTGTATATAAAAGTACGTTTAGGAATAAGTTTTTAAATATATTATTTTTGCATTTTTTGCATTGTGTTGTTGTCTTTGTATCACTGTGCTGGGAGGAGGCTGCAGTTATATCCCTAGTGCAAGTCATATTTAATTTCATTTTCATATTAAGTTAAAATAAATGAGTAAAATATTAGTATTAAATAAGTACTAGATGTGACTAATATATATAGGTGAACAATATAAATGTAAATTTGGGATTGTGTTGTTTGTTATAGAAATTGAAATTTGTTAAATAAAACCATGTGGGGGAACTGAATTATACTGATAAAACAATAGATTAATGAACTGATTATAGATTACTTTGGCCTGATTAAGGTTTTGCTATTATATGATGGAGAGATTTATATTGTGATGGGGTTTTAGAGTATGGGACAGGAATCCTGAAACATTACTGATTTTGCATATGATTTGTTAAAAAAATGACCTAAAAATTCTTAATCTTCTTAGATTGATATGCACTTGAAATTCTTGAATCTACATTATCAACCATCTCATAAGGTTTATCACTGGGAATCTATATAATATTTTGTTTATACTGTGACTTGTGACTGCATACATATGACTCTTGCCTTTGGCTCACTGGCTTTGTTCATCTACAGATCAGTCATTGCTGCTCCAGGTCTGGATTTTACTATGTTTTTAACCACTTTGCAGGAGTTAAAGGGACAGTCTACACCAGAATGTTTATAGTTTAAAAAGATAGACCACCCCTGTATTACCCATTCCCTAATTTTGCATAACACAGTTATATAAATAAACTTTTTTACCTCTGTGATTATCTTGTATCTAAGCCTCTGCAAACTGCCCCCTTATTTCAGTTCTTTAGACAGGCATCCAATTTAGCCAATCCGAGCTGGCTCACTGGAACTCCACGTACGTGAGCACAGTGTTATCTATATGACACACATGAACTAACACCCTCTAGTGGTGAAAAACTGTCAAAATGCCCTGAGAGAAGAGGCGGCCTTCAAGGGCTTAGAAATTCGCATATGAACCTCCAAGGTTTAGCTTTCAACTAAGAATATCAAGAGAAGAAAGCAAAATTGGTGATAAAAGTAAATGGGAAAATTGTTTAAAATTACATTCTCTATCTGAATCATGAAAGTTTATTTTGGACTAGACTGTCCCTTTAAACACATAGTTTCATTATTTATTTTGCCCCATTTTCATGTAATTCGGCTCTGAAAATAAGGATTTTCTCATTATCAGTACTTGAAATGCATAACTGCTCCTGAGCCTACCTGAATTTAATCTTCAACAAAGGATATCAAAACAAAGCAAATTTGAAGTAAATTGGAAAAGGTGACTAAAAATTCATGTTCTACCTGAATCTACATGAAAGTTTAATTTTAACTTTACTGTCCCTGTAAGACAATTTTCTGCATTGAATTTCATGATGGAGCACAACGAGACCTGTTATCCCTGTTTAGAGAGAGAAAATGTAGCTGAACATATAAATACATACTTCAGAAAAAATGTATATTGCTGCAAATCCAAAAATGGTTATATTACAGTAGATCATTTAGCTATTCATATAGGTCATCAAAATGCAACTCATTTCTTTATTTGAGAACAAGCATAACGTGCAGATTTCATTAAAGGGACAGTAAACCCCCAAATTTTCTTTATTGATTCAGATAGAGGGTACAATTTTAAACAACTTTCCAATTTACTTATATCTGATTTGCTTCATTCTTCAGATATCCTTTTTTGAAGAACTAGCAATGCACATGGGTGAGCCAATCACACAAGGCATCTATGTGCAGCTACCAATCAGCAGCTACTGAGCCTATCTAGATATGCTTTTCAGCAAATTATATCAAGGAAATGAAGCATATTAGATAATAGAAGTAAATTAGAAAGTTATTTAAAATTGTATGTTCTTTCTAAATAATGAAAGAAAAAATGTGGGTTTCATGTCCCTTTAAATAAAAATGGTGCTGACCAGTCATTTCTCTTGGCACACTTATTAAATGAAAATATAAGAATAATTTGGTTTTTAGTGACAGGGTGAGCGCTGCATGCTTAGATTTTAATCTTGTGCTATAATCTTTTAATCTTGCGCTATTTCCTAAACTCTATAATTACAATGTACTGAAATGCTTAAAGGACCAGTCAACACATTAGATTTGCATAATCAACAAATGCAAGATAACAAGACAACGCAATAGCACTTAGTCTGAACTTCAAATGAGTAGTAGATTTTTTTATAACAAATTTCAAAGTTATGTATATTTCCACTCCCCTTGTACCATGTGATAGCAATCAGCCAATCACAAATGCATATACGTATAGTCTGTGAATTCTTGCACATGCTCAGTAGGATCTGGTGACTCAAAAATTGTATATATAAAAGACTGTGCACATTTTTTTTAATGGAAGTAAATTGGAAAGTTGTTTAAAATTACATGCTGTATCTGAATCATGAAAATTTGATTTAACCTGAGTGTCCCTTTAATATATGTGAACAGTTACTTTTGCTATAAAAACTGTGCCTTACTTTAGAGGAATAGTAACTGTAGTCATTTAATTAGCAATTACGTTTAATCAAATGTTTCACTTTATTCAGCAATGAAATATTATGCTAAAGATAGTTCACCATTTCAATATAGTAACATTATATTGTAACCATCAGTAATATCTTTGGAATGGAACATACACACCCACTTAAGATGGGAGCCAAGGAATCCTGCAAATGTGTCTCTGAACAGAGCTACGTTGCTGGCACTGGTGCACACTGCACTGCAGACTGGTTTTGACACCTTCTTTGCTGTCTGTTAATCTCAAATTACCCAGCTAACACATATATATCAAAGGATTTTTATTCATTTTTTTTTTTCTTAATTTGCAATAGGATCCTAGCATCTCTCGAGTTTGAAGCTTTAGATGCATTATGCATCTGACTAAAATACCTATTATGGGGCTAGATTACGAATGAAGCACTATTCCTTGCTCCTGCTCACACGTTAACTTGACCAGAAGTAAGCTTTTTGCACACGTTTGGTAGTGCCCATATTAAAAGTTGAAAGTATAAAGTTTTTGCTTGCATGCTAGTCCGACCACAAAAAGCCAAACTTCTTTAATATTGCGACCGGGTTAGCATTTTCCTCCACAGACTTCAATGGAGCGTGAAAAGTGTGTGTGGGGGGGGGGGGGGGGGGGGGGACCTATTTAAGCACAAACCTGATGGCATTTTCTCAAGTGTGCTAACCCAACATGAAAATATTATTATTTCACATTCCAACGTTCTTCACATAGGAGAATATATATATACACACCAGTATATATATATATATATATATATATATATATATATATGTGTGTGTGTGTGTGTGTAATTTTTTTGGGTAAAAAATATAAATCTATACCTATATATATAATTATGGTATAGATATATACAGATATACAGTATATAGGAATATCTTTTTAAAAATACTTAGAACATATTCCCTTGTAATACACACAAACAGCTGTGATAAACCGGATATCGATTGCACACAAATGTTAGCGGGCCATTTGTAATCTGGCCCATAGTCAATGTGACAGTTGATAATGCCTACAACTACAGGTGAAACTCGAAAAATTTGAATATTGTGAAAAGGTGCAATATTCTAGGCTCAAAGTGGCCCACTCTAATCAGCTAATTAAGCCATAGCACCTGCAAAGGGTTCCTGAGCCTTTAAATGGTCTCTCAGTCTGGTTCAGTAGGAATCACAATCATGGTAAAGACTGCTGACCTGACAGTTGTGCAGAAATCCATCATTGACACCCTCCATAAGGAGGGAAAGCCTCAAAAGGTAATTGCAAAAGAAGTTGGATGTTCCCAAAGTGCTGTATAAAAGCACATTAATAGAAAGTTATGTGGAAGGGAAAAGTGTGAAAGAAAAAGGTGCACAAGCAGCAGGGATGACCGCAACCTGGAGAGGATTGTCAGGAAAAGGCCATTCAAAAGTGTTGGGGACTTTCACAAGGAGTGGACTGAGGCTGGAGTCAGTGCATCAAGAGCCACCACACACAGACGGATCCTGGACATGGGCTTCAAATGTCGTATTCTTCTTGTCATGCCACTCCTGAACAACAAACAACTTCAGAAGCGTCTTACCTGGGCTAAAGAAAAACAGAGTCCTCTTTTCTGATGAGAGTAAATCTTGCATCTCATTTGGAAACCAAGGACCCAGAGTATGGAGGAAGAATGGAGAGGCACACAATGCAAGATGCTTGAAATCCAGTGTGAAGTTTCCACAGTCTGTGTTGATTTGGGGAGCCATGTCATCTGCTGGTGTTGGTCCACTGTGCTTCATTAAGTCCAGGGTCAACGCAGCCGTCTACCAGGAGATTTTGGAGCACTTCATGCTTCCTTCCGCAGACAAGCTCTATGGGGATGCTGACTTCATTTTCCAGCAGAACTTGGCACCTGCCCACACTGCCAAAAGCACCAAAACCGGGTTCAATGACCATGGGATTACTGTGCTTGATTGGCCAGCAAACTGACCTGACCTGAACCCCATAGAGAATCTATGGGGCATTGCCAAGAGAAAGATGAGAGACATGAGACTGAACAATGCAGAAGAGCTGAAGGCCGCTATTGAAGCATCCTGGTCTTCCATAACACCTCAGCAGTGCCACAGGCTGATAGCTTCCATGCCAAGCCGCATTGAGGCAGTAATTGCTGCAAAAAGGGCCCAAACCAAGTACTGAGTACATACAGTATGCATGCTTATACTTTTCAGAGGGCCGATATTGTTCTATGTACAATCCTTGTTTTATTGATTGCAGGTAATATTCTAATTTTCTGAGAATGTGGATTTTGAGTTTTCATGAGCTGTAAGCCATAATCATCACAATTATGACAAATCATGGCTTGAACTATCTTGCTTTGCATGTAATGAGTCTATCTCATATATTAGTTTCACCTTTTAAGTTGCATTAGTGAAATAAATGAACTTTTGCACGATATTCTAATTTTTCGAGTTTCACCTGTTATATGTAGAGTTTTTTGTCAAAAAAGAGAGAAAATTTGACCAAAAGATGCATTCTAAATAACACTTCTCGCTCCCTTTGTATGTTTTGTCACATCAAAATCTCAGGGGTATGGTTGTGTGATTTGTTAAAAATGAACTTTTATTTATGACGTTAAAAAACAACACAAACAAAATGTATGTTTCAAAAGCACAAATAGTTTGTTGACTACATAGAATTGTGAATTATAAATGCTTAAGAAATCCAAATCTTGGTAACCTGAAGGGTGTACCTATGTATTCAAACTATGTACAATTCAACACTAAATCTATAATAGGTGTTTGCCACTTGACTCAATATATGCTGTCTTTGTATCACTGTTGCTCATTGGATAAATGGATATTAGTGAAGATTCGTTTTTTATATTATTTCTACTTTCACTTATCAGCTAAGGATAAGAAAGATTTTTTAGATATTTATGAAATGGTGTATTGAATTGCAGAGATACACTGCAGTTCGTTTGGGATATATACTTTATAATGCACTCAAATGTGCTAAACACTCTCAGTTTATATTACTTGCGTTGAACTGAACCTGACGTGATATTCTTTTAAGTATTACAAATTGACAGATATAAATCTTGTCTTTAAATATTCATGGTATTTAGATTGGGGAAAGTGGTAACAATTGTATATAGCAGCTCAATGTTTATATCTTGTCTATTGGCACTAAACAAATGGTAATACCTCTTTAAATATGCCTTGTGTATTGAACTGAACATATACTCTGTTCAGGTCTTGCAGTATTGAGGATATTCGAATTTAAGTGCAATAGTATCGATTATATAGTAGCTTGACACAATTATGTATGTAGGAAGGGAGATGTTATTTTTATTTATTTATTGCAATACATTTGATAGTGTGGTGCATAATGAGTGTTGTATTGTCCACATGTGTGTACACACTCGTGTATTTCTTGCAGTAATTTTGGCACTTTAGATCACGTGTGTTAGTAATTCACAGTGTTTATTATATATTCGTTCCAGAATATTTGGCTTAATTCTGTACATATAATTATAGTGGTATGCCCTTTTTGATAAAGACCGAAGTTTTTAAAGCCTTTCAACTCATACAGATGTATGGATATATATGACAGGACACTAAGATAATTTTACTTGATATCGTATTGTGCCTTATTGGACTTCTCCTTCTTAACCACGTTTCTATGTATAATAAAAAGATTTAATCATTAGTTACATTGGTGCCAAAGTACTGGTGGATTGTATAAATTTTCATTGCTATACATACATTTTTTTCTAACTGCTGTCACTTGTTGTATTGCACTAAGCAATGCTAAGGGTATTTGGAAAAGTTTTTAAATATTGCGACGGTTTATGTATCATGTTTATGTAAACCACCGTGCTTAGGATCTATTAATGTTTGCAACCTACTAAGTAAATATGTTCAATGCTAATCATGCTTGCTGTATATTGCACTTTTCAGTTAGCCAGTCACTGGATTTTCCCACTATTTAGTATTGCTTTGTCATCAACTGACTATGATGTAGTTTAATCTAAGGATTTTAAATAGATTTTAAGATTCTAATCGACCTTAATGTTCACTCTCTTCTATTTAGACGAATACCAACAGTAACGGTTGCTTTCCAGCATATATCATCTATCAAATTTGTAACCTCCGCTTGTACAAATTTCGGAGTCTGTGTCAGATATAGTTGGATATTATAGAGCGGTTAACTAGGATTTCTTATATCTGTTCTTTAATAATGCATTATAAATTAGTTTAATTGGTAAATTTTAGAAGTCAAATCTAATTGCTATATTAAAAATAGTTTGGGGTTGAAAAGAGTTCAACACTCTCCCTTGACATGTTTCGCTGTCTAAGTGTCCTGTCATATATATACATACATCTGTATGAGTTGAAAAGTTTTAAAAACTCGGGTCTTTATCAAAAAGGGCATACCACTATAATTATATGTACAGAATTAAGCCAAATATTCTGGAACGAATATATACTAAACACTGTGAATTACTAACACACGTGATCTAAAGTGCCAAAATTACTGCAAGAAATACACGAGTGTGTACACACATGTGGACAATACAACACTCATTATGCACCACACTATCACATAGGTATAACCTTCAGTTTTCTTAAGCATTGATAATTCCCAATTCTATGAAGTCAACAATCTATTTCTGTTTTTTAAACATACATTTTGTTTGTTTTTTAACGTCATAAATAAAAGATAATTTTTAACAAATCACTGGACCATACCCCTGAGATTTCGATGTGACAAAACATACAAAGGGAGCGAGAAGTGCTATTTAGAATGCATCTTTTGGTCAAATTTTCTCTTTTTTGACAAAAACCTCACAAGTTTGTTTATGCATCAGCACTCCAGCCAAAAAAGGTTTACAATCATAATCAGATATAGGCCTCCTCCTCACAATAAGTGTAGTGCTGTTGCACGCTTGCTTTCTGCCATAACTACATGTGGAGTTCACTTTCTATTACTAAAGGTCAAAGGGAAGGTCAAAATAAAAATATTTCTTGATTCAGATAGAGCATGCAATTTTAAAAATACTTTCCAATATACTTCCATCTATCAAATGTATTTAGTTTTCCTGGTATCCTTTGTTGATGAGCAAATATTAAATAATATATATATATATATATATATATATACACACATACCTATCTATCTATCTATCTATCTATCTATCTATCTATCCAGCTATCTCACAGTATAGTGCATCACTGCTCCTTTAACTTCAAAAAAGGATACCAAGAGAATGAAGCAAATTTGATAATAAAAAAGAAAATTGGAATGTTGTTTAAAATTGTGTGCTTTTTCTGAATCATGAAAGAAAAAATTTGGGTTTTAATTTTCTTGCCTCGCAAACAAAATAAGGTCTTTAAAAACAGTTAAGTAATTTAATATACCAAATCTCAATATGAATACTCATTTATACTATGCTGCTGTTTTTTCATCATGGTCATGTTTATAGTAATAGAGACTGATAGTTTATTTTCTGTAAAAAGGATACTGTGATCCCTCACTGGAAATGTTAAAGTTTTGAATGCAGGAAAACTATATTTATGGTAATTAAACCCTAAGTAGACATGTGCGATTCGATCTGAATCGAAATTCGGACGAATTTGTCGAATTCAGAGATTTGGATCGATTCGAATTTATTCGGTAGATTCGGATGGCCGTATATTACACTAGTATTGTACAGTATACTAGTGTAATACACAGCACATCCCACTTAACACTGACCGAAATTCCGAATCGATTTGAATCGAATCGAATCAAACCCAATTGTTCACGAATCCGAAACAATCCGAATGAATCCGAAACTAAACTTTTATTATAGGCTAACTTTTGTTTTCAGATGTGTTTTAGGTTTATAATCACAAGTGGTTTGTTTTTTTGCTGCACCTATCCCATAAAGAAGAATTGCTGTGATAACAGAGTATTGAACGCATAATGCATGAGATATTGTATATCTAATTTGCATATCTTACCCAGAGTTCCCAGGTGCATTGGTAACAATGTATACAGAGTTCTTTTGGAGTAAAGCTAGTGGGGATACTTGCCTAGATTTGCTAATTTTCTATACAATAATTATATGACTCAATATAATATTGACACAATGGCCTCCATTGCAAAAAGATTTGAGTTCATGCACATAACAATGTTTTAGCAGGTCAGGGGTAATTTTTATGTTATCGCTTTAGTTTATTTATTTAAATAATTCATGTATTTATTTATTTTGTTCAGTTCCAAACTACTGCAATTAATAAGAGCTACCAGCAAAATTAGAAAAACTGTTTGAATTACAAAAGAATAGCTCAAAAAAATCTAGTTAAACTAACATTACATTTTATTTTATTTATGCATCAGAAATTATTCACAGCATCACAAAACATTTGCATACAAAATAAAGGTTTAAAAATATGCATTGTTTTGTATGCCTAGGTCAACCCCATTGAAAAATCTCTAAATGATCTTTATCCAAATTCCTTTGCAGTAGAGTAGCCAACAACAGACTGATATAAATGAGCTCCTATACATTTCAGCCAATCACCATGCAGCATGTAGGACAGTAGGAATGTTGGTATCCAACATAACGAATGATAGGAGCACCAGGCACTTGTAGTGGTTTAAATAAAATTTAACTTTTATTCTGCTTGTAAGCAGTTTGCAGCATTAGCAATAAAACAAGTTCCATTCAATGTTCACACAGCATGGTAAGACACAGGCAGTGTCCCAGCTTACGCGTTTCGGCTATCGCCGTAATCATAGCTTGTGGGAACTGTGTCTGTGAATACCATTTAAAATACATACAAAATTTCTATTGGTTAATTAACCTTCTACACACCTCTCAAACTGCCCTATACTTCACCTGCTGTATGTTGACACGTACACCCCTTAGCAACCTACTCATTGTATTGAGTTCTATTTGTCTAGTATACATACAATTAATTAGTTTTTAAGTTGTATATAGATTATAAAATTTAATCCTAAATGATTTTAAATTTTGTTTTACATGTTCTGTTTGTTGTAATGCATTCTGCCATACACAAATTTTTAATATAATAATTTTTTATTATTCAGTTCTTATTTTTTCGTTATTTTAAATTTTGAATTTTAAATTTTAAAATAGCACTTGGTGTATTTCTTTGGAGTAGCCTGTACTGTGAGCTAGCTCAGATTCGTGATAATTTTTTTATCTTCTAATTAAATGTCTTGATTTTAATTTTAACTTTTTATTGTTTAAATAAACATATAAGACACTTTGTAGCTCTTCTTTTCAACCGTGTTGGAGACATTGCATCAATTGAATATCTCTCATTTATAGGATTGTTAATAATATTTGTATATACTTCCAATAATACGGACAATTCTACATTATGTATATACATATGAAACCACTTGCATTTTTTATTTTTTAAATTTGTTAAATATTATTTTAGTTGTTCAAATAGTATTTCGGTATAAAAAAGTTACTATACCATTCTTTATGCTGGTCATTATTTTTTCTTAATAAAAATGTTTTTTCCCCCCTCAAAATCATTATAGAGTTATAAGTTTCAAATTCTTTATGATCACAATTATAATGGGAGGCACAGAGTTTAAGATAGTTTAACCCTGTTGCCAATAGTTTATTATGTCATATTCTGAGTTCATGCCTAGGGGCAATCTTGTTTTTAATTTGTGGATCCAAAAAACCTCTCTTTGGGCCAATTTTTCATCCTTATTCAGATCCCTTGAACCTTTAAACACTTTCTCAATTATGGTCCATTTTAAGGAATTAGGACTACTGTGATGTTGTTGTTTAAAATGTTGCACTAGTGGTGTGGAAAGGGCAGAGTGTTGTTGTTGTTAACATGCTCCCTTATCCTTTCTCCTACCTCCCTTGTTGTCAGTCCTACATATTGTAGGTCACGCAAGGTACAGGTTAGTGCATATACAACATATGTTTCTCTACAATTAAGACAAGATTTGTGAAAGAATCTTTCACCTGTAACAGAGCTTCTGAATGAATTTCATTCTTGTAAATATTCACAAGCCTTGCCATTAACATTGCTACAATGATAAGTCCCTTTAAATGTCAGCCAAGAGCTTTGTACACTACTGCTTTTTCTTAATTTGGTAGGGGCTATTCTGTTCCCTACAGACATTCCTTTTTTAAAAGAAAATCTGCAGCCTTTCTTAGAAATGTTTATAAGTTTCTCATCTGCCTGTAGTAAAGGTAGATGTTTTCGGATGATGGAACAAATTTGGTGATATTGGTTACTGTATTGAGTTACAAAAGTTACTCTATCATCCTTCCTTTTGTTAATATCAACTTTTGACTTATCCTTTAAAAGATCTGTTCTATTGATGGATGCTACTGAGTTCTTAGCTTTCTCAATCGTTCTATGTGTGTAACCTCGTTCTTTTAATTTTTTGCTTAATATGTCTGTGTGTTTTTTATATGTTGCTTCAGTGTTGCAGTTTCTTCTCAGTCTTATGTATTGACCTTTTGCTACAGAGTTAAATACTCGTTTGGGATGGTTGCTTGCGAGCGTGCAAGAGTGTATTACCTGAAATTGGTTTGGTGTAGACTTCTGTTAGTATATGTCCATTTTTATTTCCACTAAGTCCTACATCCAAATAGTGTATTTTGTTTTTTTTTCAAATTCACTGGTAAATGTAATGCCTACATTGTTTGTGTTAAGTAGTGCAACAAATTCCATGGCACTTTCTCTATTGCCTTTCCAAATACATATAAGATCATCTATAAATCTTTTATAATAGATGATATTATCTTTGAGGGGGCTTTCACATCCATAGATGTGGGACAGCTACCACCACCCCATAAAGAGGTTGGCGTACGAGGGGGCAAACTTCGCCCCCATAGCTGCATAGTAGGAATGTTGGGTTCTGCATATTGTGAAATGCAGTCCGGCATTCTGGGGCGCGATCCGATAAAAATCGTCGCCCGCAAAATCGGGTGAAGCCAAATTTTGCGCGGATTTGGTATCCTATATACGGCGTAACTTAGAAGTTACGCTCGTATATTTCTGCCTTCACCCGTAGTTTTTTGGCCCATAGACTGACATACAAAACACGCACAGTTTGGTATCCAATATACAGCGTAAGGACTTACGCGCGCAGATTTCAGAAAATCTACTCCATTTTCATCTTGCCACAAATTGCAGGCGCAGTAACCCTTGCACTGACTAACAAACCAACGTAACTCTCTGAGGGCTTAACAGACACATACATAATCACATACATATCAGCAGCAGATCTCAAACAGTTAAACATCTAAGCATTCATAATTCCTCCCGCTGCAAGTGTGTCAAACCAATCACAAACAGTACAACCTCTCACCTGCAGCCTTAAAACACCTGCCAATGCACACCCTCATTAGCCACCATGTTTCCCTTGCAATATATTGTGTTCTTAGAGAGACAGCGTCGTGGGGCACAAGGGGTGCTGGAACCCCTACAAGGCCCTGTTTTGGATGATATTCCTGCTGCTGAAGTCCCTGATCATGGTGCTGTAGCCATCCCTGCTCCTGCTGCTGCTGCTGTCCCTGCTCCTCCTGCTGTTGTCCCTGTTCCTGGTGCTGCCCCTGCTGCTGTTGCTGCAGCTGGCCATATAAGACGAAGGCATCAGCAGAGGGGGAGAGCACCAAGGATACACAGGGTTAGGGTCACCCTGTTTGGGATGACAGAAGTGGAGGTCAGGAAAAAATATCGCTTGACATCTGCAAGCCTCATTGACCTATATAAGATCTTGAAGGATGATATTGACCCTCAAGCGAATAGGAACCGAGCTCTGACTGGTATGCAGAAGCTGTTGTGTGTTGTACAATTCCTGGCATCCGGCTCATACCAGTCAACAGAGGGGCTTGTGTCTGGCCTAGCGCAGTCTACCTTCTCCAGGATTCTAGGGGAGGTTTTGACGGCTCTAGATAACCAGACACAGCGATACATTCATTTCCCCGTACCCCCAGGAATGGAACCATCTTAAACAAGGCTTCTGTCGACTAGGGGGTATTGCCAATGTCATGGGGGCAATTGATTGCACACGTGCGTATCGTGGCCCCACATGAGGAGCCACTCCTCTATATTAACAGGAAAAGGTTTTACTCATTGAATTGCCAGATGGTCTGCGATACCACTCTGAAATTCACACATGTGTATGCAGGCTTTCCAGGGAGTGCACATGATTCCTACATCCTGCGCCAGACCTCCTTATTCCAGCTGTTTGAAAATGGAACACTCTCGGGAGGATGGCTGCTTGGTGAGTACCTTCATTCTGTCTGTATATTTCTACTAAAGGGACACTAAACACAAAATAATTATCTCATGTTTCAGATAGAGAATACAATGTTAAACAACATTACAATTCACTTCTATTATCTCATTTGATTTATTCTTTAGATATCCTTTGTTGAAAAAATAGCAATGCACATAGATGAGCCAATCATATGAGCCATCTATGTGCAGCCAACAATCAGCAGCTAATGAGCATATCTAATATGCTTGTCAGCAAATGATATCAAGAGAATGGAGCAAATGACATAATAGTAGTAAATTATAAAGTTGAAGAAAATTGCAGGTTTTTTTAACTCATGAAACAAGAAATGTGTGTTTAATGTCCCTTTAAAGGGACAGTATACTATAAATAGGTTTTCACTTAAACGGACATTTTATAAAAATGGCATGTTCTATCTGAATCATTAAAAGGGCATGAAACCCAATATTTTTCTTTCATGATTCAGTTATAAAATAAAATGTTAAACAACATTCCAGTTTACTTATTTTATTTAATTTGCTTCATTCATCAGATCTCCTTTGTTGAAGAAATAGTAATGCACATGGGTGAGCCAATCACACAAGGCATCTATGTACAGCAACCAATCAGCAGCTACTGAACCTATTCAGATATGCTTTTCAACGAAAGATATCAAGAGAATGAAGCAAATCAGGTAATATAAGTAAATTGGAAAGTTGTTTAAAATTGCATGTTTTATCTGAATCATGAAATAAAAAAATTGTATTTTATGTCCCTTTAAAATAGAATTTTGGTCTAGACTAATTCTTGCTTAAAAGTAGATTGCTTACAATGCAACAATTTAATGTTTTTGTTAAATATATCTTTTAAATAAAATCCATGTTATGTCCCTTTAAGCACATGATGTACCTGTAGTAATCAGAATACATATGTTACATGACAGGTGACGCAGGGTACGGCTGCAGACCATGGCTATTAACCCCCTTGGTGCACCCCCTTACAGAGCCACAACTCAGGTACCAGGAGGCCCACATACGAACAAGAAATGTAATCGAAAGGAGCTTTGGCCTACTAAAAACCAGATTCAGGTGTCTGGATGTTACAGGCGGAGCTCTACAGTATAACCCCAACAAAGTGTGTTCCATTGTCAATGCTTGTTGTATTCTACACAACATTGCTGTGGACACACATTTATTGGGGGACATTGACCAAGAGCAGCAGCAGCAGCTGGTTCCTGTACCTGAAGATGTGGACAGGGGGACACTGAGGGAGAATGAAGTGAGGGATTATGTCATCCGGGAATACTTCACCTGTAAGTTTCTTGTTCATAAGTACAGTAAACCGTAACATTCACATGTATTATGATGTTTGACAGTACCTCACCAACCATTGCATGTGTATATATATATATCATGTCTTGCAGAATTACATACTGTGGATTTCCACTGCATGTAAGTGAAACTACTACATCCCAACCCCCTTCCCTTAACCACCCTAATTACTGTATATTTCTCATTTGTTTAATTCATGTTTAGGTCACTATGATTTATTGACTATCATTAAGAATGATGAAAATCAATGTTTATACCTTATATTCACACCTTCTGTAAATACATTATTAGTTAGATATACCCATGTGTCAATTTATAATGGATGTGAGAAACCTTGATTTACATCTTATAAGTGAATATTACTATATGTACCCTTCATACACAACTATGTGATGTGGTTTATAGAACAGGAATATGTCATAAACATGATAATAATACTTTTTTGGGCCATTTCCACACAGGTATTATTATATGTTTTAACAATATTACTGTACTAAAACACACCTCACATGGATGTGGATGACAATTATATGGTAAATAACAGAGGACAAGATTTATGGTCAACTATAAGAATATTTATTATTTTCTTTGCTTCTTGGATGAGGGTTCTAAGGTGCCTGGAGTGGATCTCCTGGTTCTCCTGGGTTGGGCGGATTCAGATGATTCAGCTGGAGTGCTGGCTACAGATGAGAGGCTGGAGGCAGTGTCCTGCTGGTGTGTGAAGTGCTCCACCAACACACCCAACAGTTGGTTTTGTTCCCGCCATCTGTTGTCAATCTGCATCTGCATATCAGAAATAACTCTCATCATCTGAGACTGGTTTTGCACTATTCCATTTAAAGATGCTGCCATGTCCCGTTTCAGCTCGATGGAACGCTGGAGTAAAGTCTGTTGGCTCCTGTAAAACCTGCGTTGGTCTCGTTGTCTTCTCTCACAACTTACTATGAGCCTCCTCTGGAGGAAAATGTATTCGTAGCCCAGGGGAGAATACATAGGATCTACAGGCTGTTGAGCAGCAGAGATTCTAGGCGCAGGTTCAGCTCTAGCTGCTGGTGCATCAGGGACATCCTCAGCTGGTGCTGCACCAGGAACAAATACAGCTGGTGCTGCATCAGGAACAAATACAGCTGGTGCTGCATCAGGCACAACTACAGCTGGTGCTACATCAGGAACAGATACAGCTGGTGCTGTATCAGGAACAAATACAGCTGGTGCTGCATCAGGCACAACTACAGCTGGTGCTGCATCAGGCACAACTACAGCTGGTGCTGCATCAGGCACAACTACAGCTGGTTCTGCATCAGGCACAACTACAGCTGGTGCTGGATCAGGAACAAATGCAGCTATATGCTCCTCTTCAGATGGTGGAGCTCTTCCAAAGGAAGAGGATGGTGGAGCTCTCCTTGTGGACTGGTAGTCCCATTGCCGACTGGTGTGCGACCACTCAGCCTGTCCAGTTTGCATGTCCTGTGCGTAAAAGCCCTGACTGGCCTGATATTGGGGGGGGGGTAAAGACATGTACCCTTTGGGGCCGACTTGGCTCCCCCTCAAAGCCAAAAGAATAATCCTCCGGCCAGGTATCTTGCCAGGGCTCGTCTGCCAATGTTGGTGGCATCACGTCTGGGTCCTCAACAGAGGCAGTGCAAGCCAGCTCATGCCTGGGAGCATACTGTCCTTGTTTATGGATTCTTTGGACTGGTGGTGGAGGTGGAGGCATTCTTTGGACTGGTGGTTGCGGTGGAGGCATTCTTTGGACTGGTGGTTGTGGTGGATGCATGCCCGTTTGCACCCTGGTGACGGGAGGTTCTGTGGAGGAGTCAAATGATGAGAGGGATTAGTACAATCATATATATGTCCATGTGGACATACAATGTACATTGATACATGCTAGGGCCTATACTCATTCTCATGTCAAACTCTATAACATGCATGTGCACATTGTGATTTGTGATATGAGGGTTTTTAATATGCAAAGTATACATGTATGTATTTCATACAATAGTTATGTGTACATGTCAGTGATGGAGAAAATGTGTTCTTTAAGTGACACTATGGTCACACAATTTCCTTTAGCCTGAGGTAGGCACATAACGTGCTTTCTTGAGCTAAAAGTATTGTGATGGCGAAAGTGTCCATTTACTGAAATCTCTACATGTGGCTTGTGGCCTGTGTTACTCTGAGACATGTTAGTATTTCACTATTCCACCTCATATCATGAATTTCAATGTGTTAAGTAGCATTAAATGGACATTAAACCAATTTTTATCCATTACCTAATTTGCTTCATTCTCTTGATATTCTTTGCTGAAAAGCATATCTAGATAGGCTCAGAAGCTGCTGATTGGTGGCTGCACATCAATGCCTCATGTGATTGGCTCACCAATCTGCATTGATATTTAATAAACAAAGAATATCAGAATAATGAAGCAAATTAGATAATAGAAGTAAATTGGGATGTTGTTTAAAACTGTATTCTCTATCTGAATAATGAAATAACAAGATTTGGTTTAATGTCCCTTTAATGTGAAATATAATTGTAGATGTTTTTGTTAGTAGGCCAAATACCATGCTCCTCATTGTGTACATGAATGTGTGACATTAAAGGATGTTATATCTCAAATACATATAATACTGGTGTGTGGGATGTTACTCACTAGCATGCTGTGCTGATGTTGCAGCCCCTGAGTCACGAGCCCCTGGAAGTCCACGGACTGCTGTGACGCTCAGGGACCTGCGTATTATCTCCTGCCATTCATTGGCCCATTTTCTCCTTCACCCGCCTCTTGCAATCATTCCATCTTTTCTTTATGCTGTCTACAGTCCTCCTCTGCTGGGCCACGCTGTTTACTGCCTCCTCGACCAACAACCATGCATCCTTACGCCGACGGGCAACTCCTTTGCCTTTCTCCTGGCCAAAGAGGGCTGTGTGGTTCTCCATGATGGCCTGGACTAGCGCTAAATTCTCTGCGAACGAGAAGTTTGGGCATCTAATGCGCTCATCGTCCATGGCCACTTGGCTTCCTCCCTGGGATGTCCCTGGTGTGGGTTCCTCCCTATCTTCTCCCTCCTCCCCCCTTCTGTCCCCATGTGCCCCCTCTATCCCTCTTCTAAGTGTGCCTGGTCTCGGGGCAGCCCCACTCCCATCATCCCTTCTGGCTCTCCCTCTCCCCACTCCACTTACTCCCTGACGGGGACCCTGCTGCTCCTCTTGTCCATAATCCTCTCCCTGCAACTCTCCTGCCCTCCGCCCTACCTCTCCCTGTCATCCTCAAACTACACACACTCACACACTCACACTCACTCCCACTTCAATCACACACAATCACAACCAAACACTCAGCCTATCACACTGTAAAAGATAAATAAATCTAATCTTTTAGAACTGGCGGTTATTTTGTACGATTCGTAGCGTAATTTGCATAAAACTACTATTTATTGAGACTTTACGTGAAAAAAATACTGGCGTAAGTACTAGCGACGACTGAAATGTGTATTTGCGCACATTTTAGTTGATCGCCGGTTTTTCCTACTTACGCCAGTTTAGCATCTGATGGCGCAGTATATTGGATAGGTCGAGTTGCGAGGTGAAATTACGGGCGGCGCGGGTTCCCTCGCTTGCACCGAAAACTACACCGTATATCGGATTGCACCCCTGGTGTGAACACTTCAATTTTTAGTTACATTACAGGGAAATCAGGCAAAATAAGTAAAGAAAGTGCTTTCCAAAGTTTTTTTTAATAATTCATAAACATTATGATTACATTTTGAGTTATTGTTTCTTTAAAAAAAACAACAACAAAACAATAATAGAGGGATATTGTACAAAAGCAAAAGAAACAGGACAAAAACAAAAGTAAAATGTAACAAGCGAATTCATGTTGATGATGATTACTACCTACCTGCATTTGGATGCAATGATATTTATTTATGACGTATATCATTTTGATTCACTTTATAATTAACATTTTTATACCTCTAAACATTTGTTGCATTCTAAATGAACATTTAGACTTAAATGATCATATTTAATTTATTTAATTTGTGTATATATTGTTTTATATACATGACGTCCAGAAACAAAAATAAATTATATTTATATATATATATATATATATACAGTATATATATATATATACCTGTATATATATATATATATATATATATATATATATATATATATATATATATATATATATATATATATATATATATATATATATATAAATACACACACTGTTGTTGCTAAGTTTATCCAGATCCTATTTTTAGTAACACGTCTTTCAACCAACATGTTACAACAGAACTGAAGCTTTATAGCGACAGCTCATTAGGTTTGCTGGTGCAGCAGATATTGTCTCCCTCCAATGGTGCACAAAACGGGAGCTGAGGAAGCTGTTATTTTTAATAACAATTATAGCTAGTAGTGTTAAAAAAACACCTTGATGTTCCCACTAAGTAAATTTATTTATTGTAAATTATGCAAAGCTACTCATAATGCTCCCACTATGTTCCAATGGTTTGATATTTTTTTAAAGCCCACAATATTAATTTGAATGTATATTTTTTAATGTATGAAACATTTGATTATTAATTTCAAATATATGATTATATTTTCCTAAAGATATAGTAAAACATTTTTAAAAAAAGCTTTAATGTTTAGGGCACGCAATTTTAAAAGACTTTTTATTCTACTTCTGTCAGCATATTTACTTCATTATCTTAGTATCCTTTGTTGAAAGCATATATAGGTTAACGCAAAAGCAGTAAATACAGGAGGCACTCTATAGAATAATTTTCATGCACTTGAATCTAAATGCACAATGTAATATAATAAAAAAGCAACAAAATGAACAAATTTTGGATTAATAAACACAGTCCCAGTGATAGATATTCATCTAAGTATAAACAGCTACTATTTCTTATAGATGGCACTCTGGTTCAGGCTGCACTCCTCCTCACAGTGTAGACACAACGGTTCTGGAATAGTAAACAGATAGATGGGCATCTCATGTGCATGTGAGTCTGTGTGCGTCGGCACTTATATGCTCCAAAAGTCAATATCCAATGATAGAACAAATATTCAATATGTAAGTTCAAACATAATATCCATTAATGGCTAATGTGAGCCAAAGGATTTCCCTCCTCCACTAACCTTACCTCCAATACAGGATGAAAACACTGCCAAATCTCAAATGGCCTCTGTACATAGTGGCGACCTTTCACTTGCTCGTGAACCAGTCCAGTGATATACAACTGATGCGTGACTGATCCGGTCGACTGTACACTCTCCTGTGGCTCATTTTCTGGTGGCGTGTGACGTCATCAAACGTCTCTGACTTCCGGTTTCTAGACCTCCCTCTCGGCGGTAAATATGCCTATACGCTCCCTTTTTGGAGCCTAACGCAGCCCTTCAGAGAACTCTAAATACCAGCGTTGTTTAAAAGGTGCGGGGGGAAAAAGACACGCGTAGCTAACGCACCCCTTCTAACGCAAAACTCTAAATCTAGGTGAATGTTAGGCAATTTGAGCATGTTAAAATCAATCTTTTAAAAATACAGCATCCATAAATACAAATAAATTTACGATCGCAAATAGTTACAACCATAATGGGTTACAGTATTACCTTATGTTATTCCTCTCCATAATGTGTTACAATATTTATACTGTTTACTCTATGTTGTGCTTTGTGCACCGTATTGATACATATGAGCGCCATATCGAATCTACTTTCTGGTTGTGATGTCTTCGGGGAACCCGTGACCGCAGTAACCCAATACTTTCCATTTGTGCTTAACTCTAACTGATTTGAATCAGATAGCTAAATTGTCAGTTAAATGAAACATATATATATATATATATATATAAAACTGCAGTCTAGCAATTTCGTAGTACATCTGGTGTGATGTATATACCTCTAAATATCCAGTGTATACGAGGTATTTATCTCGGTGTGTTCAGTATACGTTATGTGAGGGGCGTGTGTTAAATCTTCATATGGATTTTCCACTAAAGCATGTGAACTATATGCAAAGAACATGAATGTGAACCTATGATGAGAAATGCAATGTCTAAGTGATTGACCATAGGAAAATGGGCTTTAAAAAATATGAGCAAATTGCAACGATTTGAAAATATGTGTATTTCAGTAACGATAATAGGAAGGTATGTAATAATATGTTAGTTATAGTTATAAGTATATATATATAATATAAGATCTATGGTGACGGGGAGTGTAGAAAAATTATGTGTGCAAATTGAGTGGTGAATAAATGGTACTAGTGAGAGAGATATGACCGTACTGATTAGAAAGATATGACCACACTGATCATATATATATATATTTATATATATGGTACGATATGTTGTTACTGATAATGATGCTTGGTGGAGTAATGTGCTATATCAGTGTGAATGGTCCCCAATGTATCTATATGACAACAATTGTTGGTAGATATATGCTAAGAATAGAAAGACAATGACTAGTACATTCAGGAATGTATAAGTATTCTAGAAGATATTCCCTATTGGATGGGGATGTGTCATAATGCACTGATAGATATATAAGTGTCACTACATTTCTGACAGGTCCCTACTAATTTGACATGCAAGCTACCAATGCTAGCAAATTCTAACATATCACATCATAAAGGCAGCGGAATCTATAACTTCATGGAGACCAGAAGGAAATAAGGATTGGAATCTATAAATCCAATAAATTTCCCTCTGGCGTAATCTAGTGTATAGTGTAATCTGATAGAATAATTTTTCTATAATTATATAGTTATAATTAGATATTATTATTATTTCTAGATTGTAAGTTCCCACGGGAATAGGGCCCTCGATTCCTCCTGTATGTGTTTGTAAATTCTGTCCTGTCTCTTAGTCTTAGAAGTTTTATACTATTGTTTTATTTAAATGATCTGTATCCATGGACAGCGCTGCAGAATATGATGGCGCTTCATAAATAAAGTATAATAATAATAATAATTTAATTATTTTAAGATATGCACAGATCTCAACATGTTTTATGGCACTTTAAAATTGAAATTCACCCATGCACATTTCCATTTTGACCTTCCTATTCTTTTAAGGTGCCGTGTGAGGGCTGTTATTTTCTTAAAGGTATCAAAGTATTTATCATGGAGCAATGTCTCCATTCTGTCATATGACTCTAGTCATATTACTAAGTGCATGTTTTATTTTATACACAAGGTAACTCAATCCCCCACCATTCCAGTGGTGAAGAAACTGACCTTCTTAATGAGTGGTATTTGTTGGTATAACCCAGCCTCATTAGTGCTTAACTGTTTATACGTGTTTGAAGAAAACTATCATGTGTATAAAGCTGTCTGTATTTCAGCCATTATTGTATAAAATCATTGAAAGAATGGGTCTGCTTGCTAGCTGCTTATACATACACAGCATTTAATAAATTGTCAATTCTCACTGGTGAAAAGATGAGGTGACAAGCTTCTGTCACATTCTGTAGCCCTTCAGAGTTCTAAACCTGCCAGATCCCATTATAAAGATACATATTTGTTACATTTAAACAAATTAGTAACCCCTGAAGGACAAAGGTTTTTCCCAGTTTCCATGCTTAAAGGGACATGAAATCCCATTTTTTCTTTCATGATTCAGATAGAGAATACAATTTTAAACAACATTCCCTTTTACTTCTATTATCTAATTTGCTTCATTCTTTAGATATCCTTTGTTGAAGAAATAGTGAGCCAATCACTCGAGGCATCTATGTGCAGCCACCAATCAGCAGCTACTTAGCCTATTTAGATATGCTTTTAAACAAAGGATATCAAGAGAATGAAGCAAATTAGATAACAGAAGCAAAATGGAAAGTGGTTTAACCCCTTAATGACCAAGGACGTGCAGGGTACGTCCTAAAAAAAAAGGCAGTTAACGCCTGAGAACGTACCCTGCACGTCCTCGGTCTGGAAAGCAGCTGGAAGCGATCCTGATCACTTCCAGCTGCATTCCGGTTATTGCAGGATGCCTCGATATTGAGGCATCCTGCAATAACATTTTTCAGCCATCCGGTGCAGAGAGAGCCACTCTGTGGCCCTCTCTGCACTGGAGATCGGTGGCTCTGTTCGTTGGTGGGTGGGAGCCGGCATGGGAGGCGGGTGGCGGCCATCGATGGCCCTTCTGATCTGGAGGGGGGGCGGGATTGTGGGCGGGGATGCCCGGGGGCGCGCACGGGCGCGTGCACGGGGGGGGGCGGGGGCTGGTGCGTGCACGGGGAGGGAGCGGGTGGGAACCGCTACACTACAGAAAAAAAGTGTTGAAAAATAAAAAAAAAAGGCTTGAAAAATAAACAAATCATTTTTAAAACAAACACATCAGTTAGGTGGTGGGGGTTGGTCTGGGGGGGGGAAGCTACACTACAGAAAAAACGGCCAAAAAATAAAAAAAAACATATTTTTTTGCAAACTGGGTACTGGCAGATAGCTGCCAGTACCCAAGATGGCCCCCAATAAGGGAGAGGGGGAGGGTTAGAGAGCGGTTTTGGGGGGGATCAGGGAGGTTGGGGGCTAAGGGGGGGATCTTACACAGTAGCATATGTAAATATGCTAAAAAAAATAATAATTTTTAAAAACCCTTTTATTTTAGTACTGGCAGACTTTCTGCCAGTACTTAAGATGGCGGGTACAATTGTGGGGTGGGGGAGGGAAGGGAGCTGTTTGGGAGGGATCAGGGGGTGGGATGTGTCAGGTGGGAGGCTGATCTCTACACTAAAGCTAAAATTAACCCTGCACGCTCCTTACAAACTCCCTAATTAACCCCTTCACTGCTAGCCATAATACACGTGTGAGGCGGAGCAGCATTTAGCGGCCTTCTAATTACCAGAAAGCAACGCCAAAGTCATATATGTCTGCTATTTCTGAACAAAGGGGATCCCAGAGAAGCATTTACAACCATTTGTGCCATAATTGCACAAGCTGTTTGTAAATAATTTCAGTGAGAAACCTAAAATTGTGAAAAATTTAACGTTTTTTTTTAATTTGATCGCATTTGGCGGTGAAATGGTAGCATGAAATATACCAAAATATGCCTAGATCAATACTTGGGGTTGTCTACTACACTACACTAAAGCTAAAATTAACCCTACAAGCTCCCTAAAAGCTCCCTAATTAACCCCTTAACTGCTGGGCATAATACACGTGTGGTGCGCAGTGGCATTTAGCGGCCTTCTAATTACCAAAAAGCAAAGCCAAAGCCCTATATGTCTGCTATTTCTGAACAAAGGGTATCCCAGAGAAGAATTTACAACCATTTATGCCATAATTGCACAAGCTGTTTGTAAATAATTTCAGTGAGAAACCGAAAGTTTGTGAAAAAATTTGTGAAAAAGTGAACAATTTTTTTTATTTGATCGCATTTGGCGGTGAAATGGTGGTATGAAATATACCAAAATTGGCCTAGATCAATACTTTGGGATGTCTACTAAAAAAAATATATACATGTCAAGGGATATTCAGGGATTCCTGACAGATATCAGTGTCCCAATGTAACTAGCGCTAATTTTGAAAAAAAGTGGTTTGGAAATAGCAAAGTGCTACTTGTATTTATTGCCCTATAACTTGCAAAAAAAGCAAAGAACATGTAAACATTGGGTATTTCTAAACTCAGGACAAAATTTAGAAACTATTTAGCATGGGTGTTTTTTGGTGGTTGTAGATATGTAACAGATTTTGGGGGTCAAAGTTAGAAAAAGTGTGTTTTTTTTAATTTTTTCTTCAGATTTTATAATTTTTTTATAGTAAATTATAAGATATTATGAAAATAATGGTATCTTTAGAAAGTCCATTTAATGGCGAGAAAAACGATATATAATATGTGTGGGTACGGTAAATGAGTAAGAGGAAAATTACAGCTAAACACAAACACAGCAAAAATGTAAAAATAGCCTTGGTCCCAAACGGACAGAAAATGGAAAAGTGTTGTGGTCATTAAGGGGTTAAAATTGCATGCTCTTTCTAAATCATGAAAGAAAAAAAAATAGGGTTTTATGTTCCTTTAAAGGGATAGAAAAGTCAAAATTAAGCTTGCATTTTTCAGATAGAGCATGTCATTTTAAGTCACTTTTAAATTCACTTCTATTTTCAAATGTGCTTAATTCTCTTTGTATCCCTTGTTAAAAACGAATTCACACAAATTATACACTAGTGGGAGCTGCTGCTAATTGGTGCCTGCACACATTTGTCTCTTGTGATTGGCTAACTAGCTGCCAGTAGTGCAATGTTGTCCCTTCAGAAATGGATAACAAGAGAATGAAGCAAATTTTATAATAAAAGTAAATTGGAAAGTTGTTTAAAATTGTATGTTCTATCTGAATCATAAAATACATTTTTGGGGTTTACTATTCCTTTAAAGGGACACTGAACCCACATTTTTTTTCTTTTGTGATTCAGATAGAGCATGCAATTGTAAGCAACTTTCTAATTTACTCCTATTATCATTTTTTCTTTGTTCTCTTGCTATCTTTATTTGAAAAAGAAGGCATCTAATCTAAGGAGCCAGCAAATTTTTGGTTCAGTCCCTAGACTGCACTTGTTTATTGGTGGGTGAATTTATCCACCAATCAACAAGAACAACCCAGGTTGTTCACCAAAAATGGACCGGCATCTAAACTTGCATTCTTGCTTTTCAAGTAAAGATACAAAGAGAATGAAGAAAATTTGATAATAGGAGTAAATTAGAAAGTTGCTTAAAATTGCATGATCTATCTGAATCACAAAAGAAAAAATTTGGGTTCAGTGTCCCTTTAATTTTAGAATTTTTGCTCTTTATTGGTTTCAACCAAATTTACCCGCTCTCTAGTTAAGCGCATCTATACATCTAAACAGTTTTTATTAACAGATATAAAGGTCTTTCTTGTGATACCCTACATGGGAACATAAAATAATAAATAGGAATGTATTACTGAAAAATGGGGAGCAATTAAATAAAAAACATTTTTCTGCAGTTATCTTTAACAATCATTTCTATTAAACTAGTGTAGATAAAGAAAAATACCTCCAACAGATTCATTATTTTGTCCCGATTTTAGGAGTACCCAATATGTATAAATAGGCTAAATACTACAGAAATTGAATTATTGGTTTAACACTAAAATTTGCAGGGCTTGGACTGTAACCTTAAAGGGACCTTTAATTTGTCTTTCGTTATTCGGATAGATGATACCATTTTGAACAACTTTCCAATTTACTTCTATTATATAATGTGTTCATTTGGCTTCATTTGTTGGAAAGGATACCTAGTTAGGTTCTGGAGTAGTAATGCACTACTGGAAGCTAGCTGCTGATTGGTGGCTGCGCAGATATGCTTTTTGTGATTGGTTTACCCGATGCGTTCAGCTAGCTCTTGCGCATTGCTGCTCCTTCAACAAAGGAAAAGAGTTAAGCAAATTTGATAATAGAAGTAAATTGGAAAGTCATTTAAAATTGTATGCTCTATCTGAGCCTGGAAATAATCATTTTGGTTGTCCCTTTAATAGCAGTCACCCAATTCAAAACCACTACACAAAAGTATATATTTGCGCCCTCATATGCCAGCCTGTGTTTGGGTTGTTATGAAGCGTCCTGCAATTTTAGAGAGGAAAATTGCTTTGGAAGATATATAGGACATATATTTATATGTCTGTTTCATTGACAACTACAATATTTGCGCTACACTCAGTAATACCAGCACGCGTAAATTAGAAGTTAGGCGCAATGCAAACACAACTTTGCGTTCACATTGCATAGAAGCCTTGCACTCACAAGAGCTCACTTCCATAGGCATGGGAGCCTCGTTTCCGAGCAGTGAGACACGGCAAATCACCCAGCGCAGCGCAAGGGGCAATTTGCACAGCATTGGGCAGCAAATAAAAAATATATATGTATATAAATATATACATATATATACAGTATATATGTGTTTATATGTGAATATACACATATTAACACATAAATATATATGTTACAAAGAAAACACAGTCCCCATTCACGTTTATATAAAGGCACTCCACATCTCCTCACTTTATACACTTATAACTGTTTTGTGAAGTTTTTTTTTTTTAAATGCTCATCTTTATTTTTTTAACTTAACTACTGTACACTTCATTTTGGGGGCAATTGGGGCACATTTTTTTAATTAACCAGAGGTCTGACCCGAAGCACAAAGTGAAACCGCAAGCTCAATTTTCCCCTTAACGGACGCACTTTAAAATATCGCTCTATTAGTAATCTAGTCCTTTGTGTTTATATGGGAAGGCTCAAAATCTGAAGCAATCTTCTTTGTTGAATATCTACATCAAAATAGCTGTAATTTCAAATTTACTTGGGGATATGAAGTTGAAAAAATTAAATATTTGGACGTCCTACTTAAGAGCAATATAGAACAGAAAAAAAGAGAAAGTAAGGGCAATAAAAATAAATAATTTATTAAAAGACAAGAAGGGAAAAGATAGGGAGATGGAGATCCAGGTGGCAATAAGACCAAATTCATCACGAATTTCAATAACCAAAATACTTTAATATTATAAAAACCAATTTAAATACATTACAGATGGACCCTAATCTAGATAGAATTGTATCAGCAGGGTGCTCATATGTTGCAAGGAGGGCACCAACAATAAGGGATAGATTGATAACATGTATATGGTGAAAAGAATAAAAATTCAGTGCTGGTTAGAGAGAAAAAGGAACATTAACGCCTAGATTTAGAGTTCTGCGTTAGCCGTCCAAACCAGCGTTAAGGGGTCCTAATGCTGGTTTTGGCCGCCCGCTGGTATTTAGAGTCAGTCAGGAAAGGGTCTAACGCTCACTTTCCAGCCGCGACTTTTCCATACCGCAGATCCCCTTACGCCAATTTCGTATCCTATCTTTTCAATGGGATCTTCCTAAGGCCGGTATTTAGAGTCTTGGCTGAAGCGAGCGTTAGAACTCTATCGACAAGACTCCAGCCGCAGAAAAAAGTCAGGAGTTAAGAGCTTTCTGGGCTAACGCTGGTTCATAAAGTTCTTAACTACTGTGCTCTAACGTACACTAACACCCATAAACTACCTATGTACCCCTAAACCGAGGTCCCCCCACATCGCCGCCACCCTAATAAATTTTTTTTAAAACAACCTACATTATCCCTATGTACCCCTAATCTGCTGCCCCTAACACCGCCGACACCTACATAATATTTATTAACCCCTAATCTGCCCCCCCCCCCAAGTCGCCGCTACCTAACTACACTTATTAACCCCTAATCTGCCGACTGGACCTCGCCGCCACTATAATAAATGTATTAACCCCTAAACCGCCTCACTCCCGCATCAAAAACCCTGTAATAAATAGTATTAACCCCTAATCTGCCCTCCCCAAGTTGCCGCTACCTAACTACACTTATTAACCCCTAATCTGCCGACCAGACCTCGCCACCACTATAATAAATGTATTAACCCCTAAACCGCCTCACTCCCACATCAAAAACCCTATAATAAATAGTATTAACCCCTAATCTGCCCTCCCTAACATCGCCGACACCTAACTTCAAGTATTAACCCCTAATCTGCCAACCAGACCTCGCCGCTACTCTAATGTATTAACCCCTAAAGCTAAGTCTAACCCTAACACCCCCCTAAGTTAAATTTATTTTAAATCTAACAAAATAAAATAAATCTTATTAAATAAATTAATCCTATTTAAAACTAAATACTTACCTGTAAAATAAACCCTAATATAGCTACAATATAACGAATAATTATATTGTAGCTATTTTAGGATTTATATTTATTTTACAGGCAACTTTGTATTTATTTTAACTAGGTACAATAGCTATTAAATAGTTAATAACTATTTAATAGCTACCTAGTTAAAATAAGTACAAAATTACCTGTAAAATAAATCCTAACCTACGTTACAATTAAACCTAACACTACACTATCAAGCCCCCTAAAAAAATAACAAAGCCCCCCAAAATAAAAAAATGCCCTACCCTATTCTAAAATAAAAAGTTACCAGCTCTATTACCTTACCAGCCCTTAAAAGGGCCTTTTGCGGGGCATGCCCCAAAGAAAACAGCTCTTTTGCATTTAAAAAAACATACAATACCCCCCCAACATTACAACCCACCACCCACATACCCCTAATCTAACCCAAACACCCCTTAAAAAACCTAACACTAAGCCTGAAGATCTCCCTACCTTATCTTCACCACGCCGGGTATCACCGATCCGTCCAGAAGAGGGTCCAAAGTCTTCATCCCAAGGGGACGGGAGGAAGAGTATCTGGAGACAAGGTCTGAGATATAGGGGGGAGCAGTGCAGTTGAGGGCTTTGTATGTCAGAATGAGAATTTTGTGTTTGACCCTAGAGGCAAGAGGAAGCCAGTGAAGGGATAGGCAGAGAGGTGCAGCAGATGAAGAGCGACGTGTAAGGAAGATGAGTCTGGCAGAGGCATTCATTATGGATTGTAAAGGAGCTAGGTGGCAGGTGGGGAGACCAGAGAGGACAGAGTTGCAGTAATTGAGGCAGGAAAGAAAGAGAGTGGATCAAAATCTTAGTTGTATCTTGTATAAGGAAGTGTCTAATTTTAGAGATGCTTTTAAGGTGGAAGCGGCAGGCTTTAGCCAATAACTGAATGTGAGGAGTGAAAAAAGATCTGAGTGAAATGTGACCCCGAGACATCGGGCATGCAGGGTAGGGGTAATGATGGAGTTGTCGACAGTTATAGAGAGATTGGGGGTGGAGAGTTTAGAAGAAGGGGGGAAAATAAGGCGCTCAGTTTTGGAGAGATTTAGCTTGAGGTAGTGAGAGGACATCCAGTTAGAGATGTGAGAGAGACAGTTAGTGACACGGATTAGCAAGGAAGGAGATAGGTCTGGTGCAGAGAAGTAGATTTGGGTGTCGTCGGCATACAAATGATATCTTAAACCATGGGACTTTATTAGGGAACCTAGTGATGACGTGTAGATTGAGAAGAGAAGGGGACCGAGGACAGAGCCTTGCGGTACTCCAACAGAAAGTGGTGACGGGGCAGAGGAGGCCCCAGAGAAGGCTACACTAAAGGTATGGTTTGACAGGTAGGAAGAGAGCCACAAGAGGGCTGTGTCACAGATGCCGAAGGATTGGAGGGTTTGGAGCAAAAGAGGGTGGTCATTCAACAGTGTCAAAGGCTGCAGACAGATCAAGAAGGATAAGCAGAGAGAAGTGGCCTTTTGATTTTGCTGTAAGTAGGTCGTTGGTAACCTTAACAATTGCTGTCTCTGTGGAGTGATGGGGACGAAATCCAGATTGCAATGGATCAAGGAGGGAGTTTATTGTAAGGAAATGGGATAGGTGTGCATAAGCTAGTTTTTCGAGAAGCTTTGATGCAAGAGGGAGGAGGGAAATAGGGTGGTAGTTGGATGGGGAGGTAGGATCAAGGGAAGGTTTTTTGAGGATAGGTGTGACCAGTGCATGTTTCAACAATGAGGGAAATATACTGGTGCTGAGGGAGAGGTTGAAAGTGTGTGTGAGTATAGGGGTAAGGGTGGCAGAGAGGGAGGGGAGTAGCTGTGAGGGGATAGGGTCAAGGGGACAGGTAGTGAGGTGAGAGCGCAGTATAAGTGCCGAAACTTCTTCCTCAGAAACAGGGGAGAATGAGTTAAGTTTAAATTAAATTAAAAATTAATTAATTAATTAATTTTAATTAAATTAAAAATACAAGGAATATATACTGTGTTATGATACCTCAATCTAACTGCCCACATACATGGGCGGTAGCACGTTAATCAGTTGAAAACACAAGTAATCTATACGGTTTTAGACGGTATCTCACTATAATATTACTTAAGCATATGATCCAAATTGCAATCAAATTGCACCAGTATATTCTGGAACACTAAGAAGTTTTGAAACTGTGCATCAGTGCAATTTATAGCAAACTACAAACTTATTAAACTATAAGGCATAAAAGGAATTAATTCAATCAAGGCATAAATATAGATTTAGAACTTAACTTGTATGAGAAGTTGGCAGCAACCACTGAGTTACTGTTTATATATCTAGTTAAGTCCAATAGAGGCATTTGTGCCTTATCTCATCCCTGAAGAGATACTCTCACCATAAATGGTGAGTTACATCAACATCTCTAGATACTTTAAATCTTGTAATAGACAAATAGCGACAATAAGATACATTTATGATAACGATTAGGGGGTATTTATCCTGACTATGGATTAATATCTACATCCTAGGTGAGAGATATAACTACCTACTATACCTTTGAATTGAAGGTTGCAAGTGCACTGGTAATATTAACCAATAAACCCCCTTGTGTTTTTAATATGTTTCTGTTTGTATGTGGACACTTTATTTTAATTTCCTAATAAAAGTTTTAAACCAAATCAGCACCTCACTCCACCGTTGTTATATTAGTAAACCTTGTTCTAATTTAAAGCCACTTTTCTCTTAGGAAAGTGAGTGCTACACAGGTGTACATTACCATCAATCCTAGGATTGATTTTTTTTGTGTTTACACAGCTCCCGTGCCCAGTATAATTAGTCTTTATTTTTTATAGCCTAAGGCTATATACCAGACTAACACATTTATTGATAGTCAATCCTAAACTTGTTACCCCAGTAGTGCCATTAGTATCCCTGTCTTTTCTCCTCAGTATTTAAATGTCTCCTTTCTTATTTGCTCTAGCTTCCCTGACAAAATTGATTCAGATGCCAGAACTGAATCTACACTGAATCTATACACTTTCACATCTGATTCCGTTCAAGATTCTTCAGCAGCAGCCAGTGGGAGCCTGGAAAGTGTATCTGCCACTAACAGTTGTTTCCCTGGTACATGCATTGCCTGAACGTTGAACCTGAGCCGCCTCATCAGAAGTCTCTGGCATCTTAGGGGTGTTTTGTCAATATTATAGGAGTTGATTAGAGGGACTAGTGGTTTATGGTCAGTCTCCAGACTAAATTTCTCTAAACTCACTAGGTAACGCTGGAAGCGCTCACAGGCCCAAACACAGCCAGGCACTCTTTCTCAATTTGGGCGTATTTCGACTCAGCAGCTGTGAGCGTATGGGAACAGTAGGCGATGTAGTTTGTTTTCATTCAACTGCAGGAGGGCGGCCCCTAACCCATAACTGCTCGCATCAGCACTAACCACAGTCTTTTTAGAAGGGTCGTAGAACCCCAACACTGGGGCGGAGCCCAGTAGGGACTTGACCTGTACAAAAGATTCTTCCTGTGAAGGTCTCCAGACCCAGGCAACATCTTTCTTTAACAACTCTGAGATAGGTTGTAGTATTGTGGATAAATCTGGAAGAAACCTGCCCACATAATTCACAAGGCCCAATATTTGTCTCAGCTCATGTACATCAGAAGGACTTTTCATCTGTTCAATAGCAAGGATTTTATCGGGGTCTGGCTTGATGCCATCCCCATTGATAATATGCCCAAAGTAACATAACTCAGCCTTCCAAAAATGGCATTTCTCCTTATTTAATTTCAGCCCGGACTCTCTAATGGTCTGCTGCACACAGCTCAATCGCTGATCATGTTCTTCCAATGTAGACCCATACACAAAAATGTCATCCATGATGACTGCCGTGCCCTCGTGGTCCCTTAGGAGAAAACTCATCTAACTTTGAAAGATTTCAGGAGCAGAGGATATCCCGAAGGGGAGTCTCCAGAAGCAAAACCGACCTACCGGTGTAATGAAGGTAGTCAGTTTGCGGCACTTTGGATCTAGAGGTATCTGCCAGAAGCCGCTGGAAGCATCCAGTGTAGAAAAGAACTTCGCCCCAGCCAGTTTCGGAGCTATGTCTTCAAGTGTCGGCAGAACATATATCTCTCTCTTTACTGCCTCATTCAGCCTTTTCAAGTCTACGCAGTTGCGTACCTTTACGTTTTTCTTCGCAACAGGCACAATGGGGGCACACCAGTCAGTTGCTTCAACAACCTCTTCAATAACTCCCATATTCTTCATATGCAGAAGTTCCTTCTCCACTTGAGGCATGAGAGGGAACGGAATTCTACGAGTAGTGGTAATGCTGTATGGGACTGCGTCACCTTTAAGTGAATGTCTTTTGAAATCTCATTCACTCTGGCGACCAGGCCCAAACCACAGGCTGCTTTTCTGCTCAATAGGTTGTTAACACACTTACCTCTAATCACATGTACCCACATGGTGAATTTCCTCTGCTTGTACTCGACGCTGGCAAGAAATTTCCCCGCATAATCAATGCGGCCACCAGGACTATGAACTTTTGTTGTAACTTTCGCCAGCTGAGGCTGTCGAGGCAGTTTTATAAATGCTGCAAGGGACATAACAGTGATGTCTGCTCCTGTGTCAATCCTAAAGGCAACTTTGGCTCCCATTACAGTAAGAGTATCCTGCCAACCTTCATCTTAACCAGACCGTTCAACAACAGACCCTACAAAGAACACTTCTTGACCCTCCTGGTCACTATCCACCTGCATCTCCTTAATGTATTCCGTTTTACACGCCACTTCAAAATGGCCCATTAGGTTACATTTTCTACATCTTTTGTCTTTAGCAGGGCATACAACACTCTGATCATGGGTACAGTAACACCGCATGCAGCGAGCATGCTGTGCCCATCTGCTTCTGGGCCTATCTGTTGTCCTTGGTCTACCGCTCACACTGTGCCTTTCACTAGCAGTTCTCCTGAACTGCTGCACTTCATCATCGGCACTTTGCTTTTTCACCTGTTCACTTTGGCGGGCCATCCTAATAGCCCCATCCAATGTCAAATCAGCCTCCAACTGTAGCTTCAGTGAGACTTCAGCATTTGCAATTCCTATGATTATTCGGTCTATGATTTGCTCCTCTTTAGCAACACCAAACTCACAGAATTCAGCTAGTTCATACAGGCTGCACACAAATGACTCCACAGATTCTCCCACACGCTGAGCACGTTTGTGAAAACAAGCCCTCTCATAAATCACATTTCTTTTGGGCACAAAGTGAGCACTGAGTTTGTTCATAACTATTTCAAAGTCAAATTCTTCCCCTTCTTGGAAAGTAAAGGCATTGAACACTGGCTTCACATCTTTCCCCATAGAGTATAAAAGAGAATTAACTTGTACTTCACCACTCTCCTTGTCCAGCTTGGAAGCAATCCTGAAGCGTTGAAACCGCTGACGCCACGTGGGCCAAGCTGCAGGCTGAGCGAAATCAAAGGGCTCAGGTGGGATAAACTTCGACATTGTCATTAATCAGGAAACAGAAGCGCAGACAAGCCCTTCTGACACCATGTCATGAGATGCAGGACACAGCATAGAAGGTAAACGCTATTTTATTGCAGAGCATTGAAGTATACAGCTTGTACAACACATCTAACTTGGTAACTGCGACATAGACAATCAATCCCCTAAACCACGCCCCCATCCAGTGACATCACTTCCCACTCTCATCACAGGGCCCATAAGCAACTTGACAAGCATTTTTATACATACAACCTAAGCATTTCCTTTATTTTGGATATTGTTCTTAAAATAAATTGAATGGTTTGATACCTTCAAACCGCAGGAGAGAAAACATTGTAAAAATTGCACACCGTGCATTTTTATAGCATTTAATTAGATTCTACACCTAAAAAACATTATGTAGATGTCACTAGGGAAAGTAATGAAACAGTCACATAAAATATCCCCCTCTGGCCAGTATGACCTGCAATGATATGTCTCTGTGTTCCAGAACCACAAAGCAAAAATAAAATATAATGAAAATAATGATTCCTGCTGCTGGTTATCAAAAACATTTCAAGTGTAAGAAATCACAACAGGTCTCAGGCCCACTGAGAACAAAATGAGAAGACCTAAAATATACATCTCATAGCTGAGATATATGGCTCATGCATCACTAGCTTGTAATGTAGCAGTTTGCTTTTTAGAAGCACATATACACTTTTGTTATATATTTTATTTAAGCTGGCATAGACTATTAGAATTAATACTAAAAATTAAAGAAACATGAAACCCAAACATTTTCTTTCATGATTCTGTCCATACAATTTTAAGCAATTCTCCATTTGACCTATTATTTAATTTGCTTTGTTTTCTTTGTATCCTTATTTGAAAAGCATACCTAGGTATGCCTTTAACAAAACAGTATGTTAAACATGTGCCAGGCTGTCCTGGTGAGTTCAGTGCCCTTCTGGACCAGTTTATTGATTATTTTCTGTTTACATAATGTTATGTTTTGTTGTATTAAAGGGATAGTAGCGTAGTAATTACGGTGGGGTGACATGAAAGGTTGGTAGATTGCTATTCCTTTATGGCTCCAGTGTGGAGTATTTAATAGTCACTGATAGTTCATTGTGAGGGATTTTTTGTGTTTCGTTTCACACATGGAGAGAATTACCCACATTGTGCTGTTTCCCTGGCTTTAATTGTATACTGATTATTCCTTAGTTGTTGGGCTCTGAACTCACCTGCTTTTGATTTTAAATTCTTTTAAGTTATGTTTTATAAGTATAATTTGTGCTTTCTGGGTACTGTGAGATTGTGATGGCATATTTGTCTTCTGCGTGCTTAGGGGACGTTTCTTTTCTGTCTTTAATTTTTTCCAGTTGTACTTTTTTTGCATCCAGCACCGCCCTGGTGGATAATATTTTTGAACACTAGGGGTGTTTATTTGATATCCATTTGTTTGCTCTCCTTTTCTCTCAAGACTCAGGTGCAGCAAGGCACTACTTAGAGCTAGCTGCTGATTGGTGGTTGCACATAAATATAATTTGTTCAGCTAGTTCCAAGTAGTGCATTGCTGCTCCTTTAACAAAGGATACCAAGAGAATAAAAAAGCATGAAATTACATTTTTGGGTTTCATGTCCCTTTTATCTAATAATAGCTAGTCAATAACAGAGTTTACAAACATCCCTCAAAGTATGTGAATGTCCCAGTTTGGGAGCTCTAGCCTGTTTTTTACTAATCTAATTCTCTAACCTAAGTCCAAGTTTCACAAAGTAAAACCAAAGAACTCTTAAATCTCACCCATAATAGATCTACCCCACCTCTGAAACAACTGGCCATGCCACTGAATAGCCCTGATTTTTCCCAGGGCTCTCTAGCCATACCCAATGTATGAAGTAAATTAATTGAAGACAAACTTTCTCAAGAATATATAAGGTCTTCAATAACACCTTGTATATAATTAAAGTGATGGTAAACTCTCCCCTTTTTAAAATCAGATCCTAAATATTAGTGATATTTTAGTTAATTCATCAGTTATAATGAAGATGTGCTATAACTTACTTTTTAATATGGATATGAAATTCAAATATCCTGTGATCCGCCACCAACTTCAAAAATCAATTTTTCTGTGAGTTAAAGGGACATGAAACCCACATTTTTTCTTTCATGATTTAGAAAGAGCATACAATTATAAACAACTTTCTGATTTACTTCTATTATCTATTTTGCTTCATTTTCTTGATATTCTTTACTGAAAAGCATATCTAGATATGCTTAGTAGCTGCTGATTGGTAGCTGCACATAGATGCCTCCTGTGATTGGTTCACCTTGTGTATTGCTATTTCTTCATTAAAGTATATCTAAAGAATGAAGCAAATTAGGTAACAGAAGTAAATTGAAATATTGTTTATAGTTGTATTCTCTACCTTAATCATGAAAGAAAATGTTTGGGTATAGTGCCCCTTTTACTTTTTGAACTGTTCTCCAATCAGCGCTCTCCCCATATGGCACTTTTGTTGCAGCTAGAGTACTGATTGGAGAAGAGTTAGCTAAAACCGTATTTGAATTTTATATCTATATTAAAAAGTAAGTTATACCGCATCTACATTACAACTGTAGGTAACATGTTTAAAAAGTTTTCCACTAGAAATATTGCTATAAATGTAATATACTTATAGCTGTAATATATTAAAGGGACAGTCAACACCAGAATTTTTGTTGTTTTAAAAGATAGATAATCCCTTAATTACCCATTCCCCAGTTTTGCATATCCAACGGTTATAATAATACACGTTTTACCTCTGTGATTACCTTGTTTCTAAGCCTCTGCAGACTGCCCCCTTATTTCAGTTATTTTGACAGACTTGCATTTTAGCCAATCACTGCTCACTCCTCGGTAAATTCACGTGCATGAGCTCAATGTTATCTATATGAAACACATGAACTAACACCCTCTAGTGGTCAAAATGCATTCAGCTTAGAGGCGGCCTTCAAGGTCTTCAAGAAATTAGCATATGAACCTCCTAGGTTTAGCTTTTAACTAAGAATACCAAGAGAACAAAGCAAAATTGGTGATAAAAGTAAATTGGAACGCTGTTTAAAATTGCATACTCTATCTGAATCATGAAAGTTTTTTTTGGACTTGACTGTCCCTTTAATTACAGGTAACGGGTGAAAAACTGACTAGGCTTAAAGGGATATGAAATCCAAAAAAAGTTTCCAATTTACTTCTATTATCAATTTGCTTCTTTCCCATTATATTCTGTGTTGAAGGGATACCTAGGTAGGCATCTGGAGCACTAAATGGCAGAAAATAGTAATATTGCAGGAAATCTCAAAAATGTATAACATTCTTGCAAAACTGCTGCTGTATAGTGCTCCAGAAATAGGGTGCCTCCTAAGAATACGTCCCTACTTTTCAACAAAAAATATCAAGAGAACAAAGAAAAATTGATAAGAGAAGTAAATTAAAAAGTTGTTTAAAATTTCTCTATCTGAATCATGAAAGAAAATGTTTGGCAGATTTGAACAGCCTATGTATGTATTGGGTACTTGTAAAGCGCGGCTAATCACCCGTAAGGGTCTCAAGGCGCTACTCATTTTATCGACCTTGGAAGGATGAAAGGCTGAGTGGACCTCGCCGGGGATCGAACCTGCAACCCTTGGGTTGCTACAGAGCTCAGCCACAGCTTAGCATGCTAAGGCACTATCTGGCTTTGCTGAGCTATCTGTCCGGCCAATAGGATTTCAGTAGCTCTCATCCTATTGGCTGATTTGAATTTGAAGAATCAAATCAGCCAATAGGAAGGCAAGGTACCCCATATTTAAACGTGTACCTTCAATTCAATCCTTAGTGTGCGGCAGTGATCGTACGAAGAGGCTCTCCACGCTCGATGGCTCCGCGGTCGCCGGTCATCTGTTCCGCGCTTATCCCCGCTCTGCGTCGACTTGGTCCTGGATGAAAATCGAAGACATTGCCGCAATGGAAGAAGATATCGCCGCTTGGAAGAAGACTTTACCGCTTGGAAGAAGACTTTCTCCGCCGGACTTCAGGAACGGTGAGTACCTATTTGAGGGTTAGAGTAAGGATTTTACTTTTTGGGGGTTTTTTTTTTTTTTTAGAATAGGGATTTTGGGCACGGAAAAAGAGCTGAATGCCCTTTTAAGGGCAATGCCCATACAAATGCCCCTTTAGGGGCAATCTGTAGCTTAGTTTTTTTAGTGTTAGTTTTTTTTTTATTTTGGGGGGTTTACTGTTAGGGGGGATTTGTTTAATGCAAAAGAGCTGCTTAACTTAGGGTAATGCCCTGCAAAAGGCATTTTTTAAGGGCTATTGGTAGTTTAGTATTAGATTAGGGGGCGTTTTTAATTTGGGGGGCTTTTTATTTTCATAGGGATTTTGTTTAAAAAAATGTATTTTTGATAATTTGGTTTATTATTTTCTGTAATGTTAGACTTATTTTTTGCAATTTTAGATTAATTTAAACTTAGTTTTTTTTATTTTTAAAGTAATGTTAGGTTTTTAATTGTAACTTAGTATTTTTTAATTTAGGTAATTGGGGTTAATTTAGGGGGTGTTAGGTTAGGGGTCTTAGTAATTTAATTAGTTATTTGCGTTGTGGTGGGTTGGCGGTTTAGGGGTTAATAGATTAATTAGGTTTATTGCGATGTGGGGGTTTGGCGGTTTAGGGGTTAATACTTTGATTAGGTAGATTGCGATGTGGGTGAATGGCGTATTAGGGGTTAATAGTTTAATTAGGCATATTGCATTGTGGGGGTTGTTGGTTTAGGGGTAAATACATTTATTATTAGTTCCGATATGGGGGTGATGGCGTATATAGGGGTTTTGATGTATTGGCTTTATTTTTGGGAGGTGGGTTAGACTTTTACTGAGATTTATTTTTTATTTTCTTAGGCACTGGCGACTCCAGAAATTTGTATTTACGCACATTTCTGGATATCGCTAGTTTATCCGACTTATGGCACTTTATGAACTGCCAGCATTATTTATGTGATACCCCGATGTGCGAGGTGAATTTACGGGTCGACGCGGGTTTCAGCAGTTGCGCTGAAGCTTGCGCCGCATATGTAATCTCGCCCGTGGTTGGAATATAAATGTGAAGTAAATGAAAGAGAAAGGGGAGATTGTCAAAGAGGAAAAGTTGACTGCTAAAAATGAATGGAAGTAGTGGAAAAACCAGAGGAAAGAAAGTTATACGGTTTTAGGGGAAAAGATAGGGCTGGTTAGGCTGTAACATAGGACAAATGGACAAGCGAAGATGCTGCAACAACAGACAATGGATACAAATAGAAGCATAAACACAGCGTATCATAGACATACAGCAAGGCACTCCCACAGTAGTTTTTTACTTATTGCAAGTTCATTTCTTATGAACTGAACATATTGTAGATAATGAGTTTTGGAACTTTCTTTCCAGTAACATTCCCAAAATCCACACAGATCCACGAGCCACACAGTTCTGTTGCAAGTGATCTGAGCTTCATAATTGCATTTGTTATATTTAATAACACATTGTTGATAAGTAACACTAAAAGCACCATAAAAATCTATACAGAGTTTCATTTATACCCAGTGACACCTGAGATCACTTCATAGGTTACAATATTTCTACAATCTCACAAGACAAAGCAACAGCAAAAAAGTAAAAATATTTAAGAAAAAGGACATTGTTCATATTGTGTTTCTTAAGGAGGGACACTAAACACAATTTTTTTTTTCTTTAATGATTCAGATAAAGCCTGCAATTTTAAGCAACTTTCTAAATTACTCCTATTATCAATTTTTTTCGTTCTCTTGCTATCTTTATTTGAAAAGCAAGAATGTAAGCTTAGGAACCGGCCCATTTTTGGTTCAGCACCTAGGTTGCGCTTGCTGATTGTTGGCTAAATGTACCTACCAATCAGCAAGCACTATCCAGGGTGCCGGCTCCTTAGCTTAGATTCCTGATTTTTCAAATAAAGATAGCAAGATAATGAAGAAAAATTGATAATATGAGTAAATTAGAAAGTTGCTTAAAATTGCCTACTCTATCTGCATCATGAAATAAAAAAAATGGGTTTAGTATCTTAAAGGAACAGTCTACTTGGTTTTATTATTTTTTGTAACTTTAATTGATTGAGCAGACAGCATTTGTATCTTATTTGGTGATGTTTCTTCCCCGTGTTATGTAGTATAGTGGTGGCTAATTTCAGTCTGTTTTGCCTGTGTGCAAATCTAGTGTTACAGTCAAACAAATATTGGAGGAATTTAGTAATAAGTAGGAAAGTGTTGTCAGGGGTTTATCAAGTCTTTTTTAGCTGTTGAATTCAATAAGTGAAAAATGACCCATAAATGTGGTGTAAAGTATTGAGAATTTGGATTGTTATCCAACAAAAACAACAGACTGGCACTTGTTAAGTATAGGACCATTTTTTGCAAAAAAATAAAGTGCTGCTGAAAAACAATGCAAATTGCTGATTGTGATTGTGTCAATATGCACAGGGGTTAAACACATGGTTAAAGTAAGCTCCAGAAAAGCAATGCACTGCTGGGACTAGGGATGGGCGAATGTGTACATTTTCTAATTTCGAATGTAGAACGAATGTTATTACCGAAATTCGAATTCTAAATCCGAATGTCGATAAGAAAGAATATTCTTAAAAATTCGAAAATCGAATGTTATTTACAGTTTTCGAATGTCACTTTCGAATTCGAATGTTTATAATTATATCGAATGTCCACATTCGAAATTTCGAATTTAACATTCAGAAGTTCAATAGTTCATGTGGTAGGGCGGGAATCTAGTAAATTGATACATAAGAGATACAAATATATCATTTTGAATGTTTCCATATAGAATATTGCATAATTCGAATATTACATTTAAAGAAAAAGCATTAGAAATACTATTACAATCTAAATTCGAATTTTTCGAATTCGAATACACGTATTGCATAATTCGAATATTACATTTAAAGAAAAAGCATTAGAAATACTATTACAATCTATAATCTAAATTCGAATTTTTCGAATTCGAATACACGTATTGCATAATTCGAATATTACATTTAAAGAAAAAGCATTAGAAATACTATTACAATCTAAATTCGAATTTTTCGAATTCGAATATTGTATAATTCGAATATTACATTTAAAGAAAAAGCATTAGAAATACTATTACAATCTACAATCTAAATTCGAATTTTTCGAATTCGAATATTGCATAATTCGAATATTACATTTAAAGAAAAAGCATTAGAAATACTGTTACAATCTAAATTCGAATTTTTCGAATTCAAATATTGCATAATTCGAATATTACATTTAAAGAAAAAGCATTAGAAATACTATTACAATCTAAATTCGAATTTTTCAAAAAGAAAGTAAAATTCGAAACCAAACATTCGAAAATTGAATGTTAGAATGTTATGTAAACATTCGAAATTCGATTAGAACGGACGAATGTGTTAAAATTCGTGCCGTTTTTCGAATGTTGCGAAACATCCCTAGCTGGGACCTAGTTGAACACACCTGGTGAGCCAATGAAAACAGGAATTTTTCCTGAGCCTTACTTAGGTATTATTTTCAATAAAGGATACCAAAAAACAATTAAGTAATTCTGATAATATAAGTAAATTATTGTTATTATTGTTATTATTATCATTTATTTGTATAGAACTCCAAAATCCCATAGTGCTGGGTACAGAGATAGGGGTAAACAATGACAAGGATTTGTAATAAGATAAAAAAATATAACAGGCTAAACAAATCTGTCAAATCTGTCAACTTCTAATACCAGCGCACATTAACCTGCACTGGTATTACTCAGTGGAGCGCAAAGCAAATGTGATACTAAAAGTTAACTGGGAAGTTGTTTAAAATTGTATACTCTATCTGATTCACAAAAGAAAAATGTTGGGCTTCACGCCCCATTAACTTGTCATTGGGAGGGTGAAGACTAGGGGATGCTCTGCCATTTTTAAAAACTTTGACTAAAAAGATAAAGTAAGCTGCAACAAATCAGTAAGGTACATAATCCTTTAGAAAAAGCTTATCACATGCTAAAATTACTGTAATTGGCCTCTATGTTCTGTTGTCATTGAAAGATTAAAAGGTTCTTTTAATCGTTCAAATTTTATAATGTAAGATTATTAGTTGTAAATTTGTTCTTCCCATTAAAAATCACGATAACAAATTCAAAGCCAATATTCAGCCAAACAGAACATCCACATGAATGAAATTAGGTCGAACTGAATGTTTTGAACAATATGAAACACATCTTTTCAACAAGATTAATTTTTTTGCCTGTGCACGTCTATACAATGCTTTTTTTTTTTGCTGTTATTTGCTATCTTTAATATAAAAATTATATGTATTGTTCCTTTAAGTTGGAACATGATGTATCTATACATATATAAAAGAACTTAACATTGATTATATACATGGAGTGTAATGTAGCCTCTAGCGACTCTACTGACCATATTTATTTAATGCTAACGATTTTACAGACGTTAAAAAGAATTATGCCTCTTTTAATTCCTCCTTCTTGGTTTGGATCACACATGTAATTTCCTTTTTTTTCCTCTCCCCTCTTTTTTGTGTTTGCTATCCCTTTTATCAGAGAGGCCTCACTTATATGATCTTGTGGATATACAGTATGTCTAAAACACTTTTATCTTTACTATTACACAAGTTTTGTAATCTTTTGGGGATTGACTCGTGTTATGGAGAGCCATAAGTCTATCAAATAGCAGAATTTCTGTATTTCTGAATCCATATCAACATTTTATTTGAAATAAGTTTTTTCATTTCTAAATAATGATTCATAAGTGTATAATAAAATAAAAAGCATCTTAGAAAGGAATTTGACCTGTGCTTTCATTGTTTTTCTATCAGACTGTAATTGCTAACATATGTTATTTCCCTTGTGTGTGAATGATAGATATAAAGTAATTTTCTTCCTTTTTTTTTCATTTAAATAAAATGTAAATTTAACATGAACAAAGGAGCAACAAAATAGGAACAAATCAGCTTCATAATTAAAAAGAAATAAACAATGTACATAGCAAGTAATACAGTACAAAAAATTTTTTATTATTGGCAACAACTCAGTCCATCTTGTTAAGAAATTTTAAAAATGAGCATATCCAAAGCAAAGCTAAATAAACCCAAATAGAACCAAGCACAATAGGTAAAGTAAGTAAGGAAAACAATTACAAGGTTAGGCAGTTATTCATTGTATTGTGGGTTAAAATATTTTATTGCATAAACACATACTGTACTTTAAGGGACATGATACCTAAATGGCAAATCAAATGAAAGTGATGCAGCACATATACTGTATACAAAGATGACTAGAAAATACCACATGAGCATCTCTATGAAAAAAAGAATATTTCTTCTGTTAAGTGTGATCAGTCCACGGGTCATCATTACTTGTGGGATATTAACTGCTCCCCTACAGGAAGTGCAAGAGGATTCACCCAGCAGAGTTGCTATATAGCTCCTCCCCTCTACGTCACCTCCAGTCATTCTCTTGCACCCAACGACTAGATAGGATGTGTGAGAGGACTATGGTGATATATTTAGTTTTTATATCTTCAATCAAAAGTTTGTTGTTTTATAATAGCACCGGAGTGTGTTATTCCTTCTCTGGTAGAATTTGAAGAAGAATCTACCTGAGTTTTTTTCTATGATTTTAGCCGGAGTAGTTAAGATCATATTGCTGTTTCTCGGCCATCTGAGGAGAGGCAAACTTCAGATCAGGGGACAGCAGGCAGATTAATCTGCAAAGAGGTATGTAGCAGCTTATTATTTTCTGACATGGAATTGATGAGAAAATCCTGCCATACCGTTATAATGTAAACCCAGCCTTGAATGCAGTAGATGTAGCTGATATCAGGCTGTCATGTATGTATATTTTATACTTCTCTGGTTTTTAGACTGTATACATAGACTTAACCTAATTTGCAGGGACTTGCAATAGGTTTTAAATGACAATTAATTATTGAGGTAAAACGTTTTTTTGCTGGCATGTAAAAACGTTTTTTTCTCTGAGGTACTGGGTGAAAAAATGTTTTGGGCACTATTTTTCCACTTGGCAATAGTTTTGATTTAAATTAGAGCAGTTCACTGATCCCTCTCACTGTTATGTGTGTGGGGGAGGGGCCATTTTGGTGCTTTCACTATGCATCAGAAAAAACTCAGTCAGAGATTCATTTTCTTCCTGCATGATCCGGTTCATCTCTACAGAGTTCAGGGATCTCCAAAGCCTTTTTTGAGGGAAGTAATCATTACAGCAGAGCTGTGCTGATTGTATTGACTGTGATAAAAAAAAAAAAAAAAAAAAACGTTTATTTGTGTATTTTTTTTCTGCTGCCTGGGTTAGTTATCATTTGCTGAGGGGAACAATCCTTTGCTAAAACTGTATATTCTGACAAAGATTGATGCTATAACTTAATTATTTTAACTGTTATAATATTTTTCTGTGCTTCTTAAAGGCACAGTTCGTTTTCATATTATTTGTAAATTACTTTGTAAAGTATTTCCAAGTTGCTGTTTATTTGCTAGTGTGTTAAACATGTCTGATTCAGAGGAATATCTCTGTGCTATATGTGTTAATGCCAAAGTGGAGCCCAATAGAAATTTATGTACTAAATGTATTGATGCTATTTTAAAAAACAGTCAATCTGTACAAATTGAACATATTTCACCAAACAACGAGGGGAGAGTTATGCCGACTAACTCGCCTCACGTGTCAGTACCTGCATCTCCCGCTCAGGAGGTGCGTGATATTGTAGCGCCGAGTACATCTGGGCGGCCATTACAAATCACATTACAAGATATGGCTACTGTTATGACTGAAGTTTTGGCTAAACTACCAGAACTAAGAGGTAAACGTGATCACTCTGGGGTGAGAACAGAGTGCGCTGATAATGCAAGGGCCATGTCTGATACTGCGTCACAGTTTGCAGAACGTGAAGACGGAGAGCTTCATTCTGTGGGTGACGGTTCTGATCCAAATAAACTGGACTCAGACATTTCAAATTTTAAATTTAAGCTTGAGAACCTCCGTGTGTTACTAGGGGAGGTATTAGCGGCTCTGAATGATTGTAACACAGTTGCAATCCCAGAAAAAATGTGTAGGTTGGATAAATATTTTGCGGTACCGACGAGTACTGACGTTTTTCCTATACCTAAGAGACTTACTGACATTGTTACTAAGGAGTGGGATAGACCCGGTGTGCCTTTCTCACCCCCTCCTATATTTAGAAAAATGTTTCCAATAGACGCCGCCACACGGGATTTATGGCAAATGGTCCCTAAGGTGGAGGGAGCAGTTTCTACTTTAGCTAAGCGTACCACTATCCCAGTGGAGGATAGCTGTGCTTTTTCAGATCCAATGGATAAAAAATTAGAGGGTTACCTTAAGAAAATGTTTGTTCAACAAGGATTTATATTGCAACCTCTTGCATGTATTGCGCCTGTCACGGCTGCAGCAGCATTTTGGTTTGAGTCTCTGGAAGAGACACTTCAATCATCCACACTAGATGACATCACACACAAACTTAAATTCCTTAAGTTAGCTAATTCATTTATTTCAGATGCCGTAGTACATTTAACTAAACTTGCGGCTAAAAATTCAGGATTCGCCATTCAGGCACGCAGAGCTCTGTGGCTGAAATCCTGGTCAGCTGATGTTACGTCTAAATCTAAATTGCTTAATATTCCTTTCAAAGGGCAGACCTTATTCGGGCCCGGCTTGAAAGAGATTATTGCTGACATTACAGGAGGTAAAGGTCATGCCCTGCCCCAGGACAAGGCCAAAGCCAAGGCTAGACAGTCCAATTTTCGTTCCTTTCGTAATTTCAAAGCAGGAGCAGCATCAACTTCCTCTGCACCAAAACAGGAAGGAGCTGTTGCTCGCTACAGACAAGGCTGGAAACCTAACCAGTCCTGGAACAGGGGCAAACAGGCCAGAAAACCTGCTGCTGCCCCTAAGACAGCATGAATTGAGGGCCCCCGATCCGGGACCGGATCTAGTGGGGGGCAGACTTTCCCTCTTCGCCCAGGCTTGGGCAAGAGATGTTCAGGATCCCTGGGCGTTAGAGATCATATCTCAGGGATACCTTCTGGACTTCAAATCCTCTCCCCCAAGAGGGAGATTTCATCTGTCAAGGTTGTCAACAAACCTAACAAAGAAGGAAGCGTTTCTACGCTGCGTACAAGATCTTTTATTAATGGGAGTGATCCATCCAGTTCCGCGGTTGGAACAAGGACAAGGGTTTTACTCAAATCTGTTTGTAGTTCCCAAAAAAGAGGGAACCTTCAGGCCAATCTTGGATTTAAAGATCCTAAACAAATTCCTAAGAGTTCCATCGTTCAAGATGGAAACTATTCGAACAATTTTGCCCATGATCCAAGAGGGTCAGTACATGACCACAGTGGATTTAAAGGATGCTTACCTTCACATACCGATTCATAGAAGTCATTACCGGTATCTAAGGTTTGCCTTTTTAGACAGGCATTACCAGTTTGTAGCTCTTCCATTCGGACTGGCTACGGCTCCAAGAATCTTCACAAAGGTTCTGGGCACTCTTCTGGCGGTACTAAGACCGCGAGGAATTTCAGTAGCTCCGTACTTAGACGACATACTGATACAAGCTTCAAGCTTTCAAACTGCCAAATCTCATACAGAGATAGTACTGGCATTTCTAAGGTCGCATGGATGGAAAGTGAACGAAGAGAAAAGTTCTCTCTTTCCACTCACAAGAGTTCCCTTCCTGGGGACTCTGATAGATTCTGTAGAAATGAAGATTTACCTGACAGAGGACAGGTTAACAAAACTTCAAAATGCATGCCGTGTCCTTCATTCCATTCAACACTCTAAATCTGAATCAAGAGACCAGAAATTCTCTTCTATGGTGGCTTTATCGGCCACATCTGTCCAGGGGAATGCCATTCAGCAGGCCAGACTGGTCAATTGTAACAACAGACGCCAGCCTACTAGGTTGGGGCGCTGTCTGGAATTCTCTGAAGGCTCAGGGACTATGGAATCAGGAGGAGAGTCTTCTTCCAATAAACATTCTGGAATAGAGAGCAGTCCTCAATGCTCTTCTGGCTGGGCCCCAGTTAACAACTCGGGGGTTCATCAGGTTCCAGTCGGACAACATCACGACTGTAGCTTATATCAACCATCAGGGAGGGACAAGAAGCTCCCTAGCAATGATGGAAGTATCGAAGATAATTCGCTGGGCAGAGTCTCACTCTTGCCACCTGTCTGCAATCCACATCCCGGGAGTGGAGAACTGGGAGGCGGATTTCTTAAGTCGTCAGACTTTTCATCCGGGGGAGTGGGAACTTCATCCAGAGGTCTTTGCCCAAATACTTCGACGTTGGGGCAAACCAGAGATAGATCTCATGGCGTCTCGACAGAACGCCAAGCTTCCGCGCTACGGGTACAGATCCAGGGATCCGGGAGCGGTCCTGATAGATGCCTTGACAGCACCATGGACCTTCAGGATGGCTTATGTGTTTCCACCTTTCCCGATGCTTCCTCGATTGATTGCCAGAATCAAACAGGAGAAAGCATCAGTGATTCTAATAGCGCCTGCATGGCCACGCAGGACTTGGTATGCAGATCTGGTGGACATGTCATTCTGTCCACCTTGGTCGTTACCTCTGAAACAGGACCTTCTGATTCAGGGTCCTTTCAAACATCAAAATCTAACTTCTCTGAAGCTGACTGCTTGGAAATTGAACGCTTGATCTTATCAAAGCGTGGTTTTTCTGAGTCAGTTATTGATACCTTAATACAGGCTAGGAAGCCTGTTACCAGAAAGATTTACCATAAAATATGGCGTAAATACCTATATTGGTGCGAATCCAAAGGTTACTCTTGGAGTAAGGTTAGGATTCCTAGGATATTGTCTTTTCTACAAGAAGGTTTAGAAAAGGGGTTATCCGCTAGTTCCTTAAAGGGACAGATCTCAGCTCTGTCCATTCTGTTACACAAGCGTCTGTCAGAAGTTCCAGACGTTCAGGCTTTTTGTCAGGCTTTGGCCAGGATTAAACCTGTGTTTAAAGCTGTGGCTCCACCATGGAGTTTAAACCTTGTTCTTAACGTTTTACAGGGTGTTCCGTTTGAACCCCTTCATTCCATTGATATAAAGTTGTTATCTTGGAAAGTTCTATTTTTAATGGCTATTTCCTCGGCTCGAAGAGTCTCTGAGTTATCAGCCTTACATTGTTATTCTCCTTATTTGATTTTTCACTCGGATAAGGTAGTTCTGCGTACTAAACCTGGGTTCTTACCTAAGGTAGTCACTAACAGGAATATCAATCAGGTGATTGTTGTTCCATCCTTGTGCCCAAATCCTTCTTCGAGGAAGGAACGTCTTTTGCACAATCTGGATGTAGTTCGTGCCCTTAAATTTTATTTACAGGAAACTAAAGATTTTCGACAAACGTCTTCCCTGTTTGTCGTTTACTCTGGTCAGAGGAGAGGTCAAAAAGCTTCTGCTACCTCTCTCTCTTTTTGGCTTCGTAGCATAATTCGTTTAGCTTATGAGACTGCTGGACAGCAGCCTCCTGAAAGAATTACAGCTCATTCCACTAGAGCTGTGGCTTCCACTTGGGCCTTTAAGAATGAGGCCTCTGTTGAACAGATTTGCAAGGCTGCAACTTGGTCTTCGCTTCATACTTTTTCCAAATTTTACAAATTTGACACTTTTGCTTCCTCGGAGGCTATTTTTGGGAGAAAGGTTCTTCAGGCAGTGGTTCCTTCTGTATAAAGAGCCTGCCTATCCCTCCCGTCATCCGTGTACTTTTGCTTTGGTATTGGTATCCCACAAGTAATGATGACCCGTGGACTGATCACACTTAACAGAAGAAAACATAATTTATGCTTACCTGATAAATTCCTTTCTTCTGTAGTGTGATCAGTCCACGGCCTGCCCTGTTTTTTAAGGCAGGTAAATATTTTTTAAATTATACTCCAGTCACCACTACACCCTTGGCTTCTCCTTTCTCGTTGGTCCTTGGTCGAATGACTGGAGGTGACGTAGAGGGGAGGAGCTATATAGCAACTCTGCTGGGTGAATCCTCTTGCACTTCCTGTAGGGGAGCAGTTAATATCCCACAAGTAATGATGACCCGTGGACTGATCACACTACAGAAGAAAGGAATTTATCAGGTAAGCATAAATTATGTTTTTACCTCATAATTCACCAGTAGCCACATCCAACTGTAAAGGGACTTTAAGCAGCCAATCAGGATGCTAGTTACGGGACTTGCATCTGGCATGTGCAGGCACAGGCACTTTATTTTTGTTCTCAGTTTAAGGAAGTTTACTATGAAATCTCACAAGATTTTGATGAAAACCTGTGAGATCATAGTAAAGCAAATTGTGAACTCAGCATTGATGAAACGGAGTGGCCGATTGGACATACAGATGACAGTAGCTGAATGATAACTAATCACAGGACACTTACTCTAATCATCTGAAGACAGTTTGAAGTAAAAAGGTTTTCTTTTTACGTAAACATATTTATTCGTTAGTATCTTGTCAGCATTTAACAATTATGTTGCATCACTTTCAAGTGATTTAGCATGTGGGTATTATGTCCCTTTAAGTGTCTTACAAAGCACATACAGTTATACAGTATTAATAGCGGGGTTACCATTAAACGGCCAAATAATAGAAATTGTAGAATCCCATAAAGGCAATAAAGCAGAATATATGTCTGACTGGTTACTTGTCAAGTAACGGTATTGCTTAAAGGAGAGTGTAAGCTGAACTTTAGCTTTCCATTCCTAGAGGATGTGTCCACATTTCTTACCAATACCATGTGATACTTGATTGGCACTATTGATCATTAGTTAAAGTAGCTGGTTGGATTATGGGGCAAGACCACCATATAAGTGATATTGTGCCTTTCTCAGCACAATACATAGTTATGTCTATTCATAGCTAATTTATTTAGTTTTATATTTTTAAATTAATTATTATGTTTATCCTAAGGCTTATGGGACAATTTGAATCCAATTGATCTACTTTACAACACTTTCCATGGGACTGGTTAGTACAAGATGCTTTTGTAAAGGAGGAAGCTGCATTATATTACAGGGAATATTCTCATCTTTTACTTTAAATTAATTCTAAATTACATTTGGTTGCGCTAACTTTAGGAAATTAAAAGTAAAAGTTTTTTAAATTTTAATTTAAAATCAGGAAATTCTTGTTCACTGGCCACTAGGGACAGCATTGCCCCAATCCTTACTTGCAGGGAAACTATCCATTAAAAGATTAAAAACGTAATTTTCGTCAGACACCATCTTTGCGCACCTCCATGATGTACAAAGGCAAAGAATGACTGGGGGATTAGAGGAAGGGGAGGTTACTTAACGCCTTGTTGTGGTGTTATTTGCCTCCTCCTGCTGGCCAGGAGTTGAATTCCCACTAGTTATTAGAATGGATTTGTGGACTCTCTATGCCAAGAAAGAAAATAATTTATCAGGTAAGCATAATTTTTTGTTTTATTCAGCACAATAACATCTGTTATTCACTAAAATAAAAGGCTCTTTAAAAAAAAAATACCTTCTTTTAGACAGATCATAGAAAACATTCTTGTAAATTTCCCTTTATGATACCATTTACAAATGTAATTTATTTAATAGTAACTACAAAACATATGTAAATTCCAAGTCGATAATTTAGAAGTATTGCAACTGTTTGTAAATCTGACAGAAGGGTTTGTATGAATTATAATCATGTTAAGCTTTTAGGAATAGTATATGTTAATATGCAAGTTCCTCTTTCTTTCTTGCAAATCTGAGTTGTTGTAGCTCAAGGGTGGCTTATCTGTGGCTCTTCTCACAATAGCTACTTTAATTCTTTTGAAATTTAAATCTATAAATTCTTCAAAAGTATTCAAACATTACAATTGAACACGAGCCAGAGGGGTTAAAAAAAAACAACAGGCATATTGAAAAGGATTCATGTTATGAATCAGTAAAACTGAGGGCTGCTGAGGTCAGAAATCTTTTGTTCGCTGGTTAAGAATACTGGGTTAAAGGGACAGTCTACGCCAGAATATTTATTGTTTAAAAGACAGATAATCCCTTTATTACCCATTCCCCAGTTTTGCATAACTAACATGGTTATAACTTATATTAAAGGGACAGTCTACACCAGAATTTTTATTGTTTTAAAATATAGATAATCCCTTTATTACCCATTCCCCATTTTTGCATAATAACCTCTGTGATTATCTTGTATCTAAGTCTCTGCAAACTGCCCCTTTATTTCAGTTCTTTTGACAGACTTGCAGTTTAGCCAATCAGTGCCTGCTCCCAGATAACTTCACGTGCACGAGCACAGTGTTATCTATATGAAATACATGAACTAATACCCTCTAGTGGTGAAAAACTGTTAAAATGCATTCTGAAAAGAGGTGGCCTTCAAGGTCTAAGAAATTAGCATATGAACCTCCTAGGTTTAGCTTTTAACTAAGAATACCAAGAGAACAAAGCAAAATTGGTGATAAAAGTAAATTGGAAAATCGTTTAAAATTACATACTCTATCTAATCATGAAAGTTGATTTTGGCGTAGACTGTCCCTTTAATACATTTTTACCTCTGTGATTATCTTGTATATAAGCTCCTGTAGACGTCCCCCTTATTTCAGTTCTTTTAACAGACTTGCATTTTAGCCATTCAGTGCGGACTCATAAGTAATTCCACAGGAGTGAGCACAATGCTATCTAAATGGAACACATGAACTAGCACTGTTTAGCTGTGAAACTGAACTGTCAAAATGCACTGAGATTAGAGGCAGCCTTCAAGGGCTTAGCAATTAGTATATGAGCGTACCTAGGTTTAGCTTTCAACAAAGAATACCCAGAGAACAAAGCAAATTTGATGATAAAAGTAAATTGGAATGTTGTTTAAAATTCCATGCCCTAACTGAATCATGAAAATGTAATTTTGACTTGACTATCCCTTTAAAGGAGTGTAAATGGGAAGTAAAGTCAAAATTAAACTTTTTATAATTCAGGTGGAGTTTTTTTTTTCTTTGTTTGTTTTTTAATAACTTACCAATTGATTATTTTATCAAATCTGCTTTGATCTCTTGGTGTACTTTGTTAAAAAGTATACCTAGGTAGGCTCAGGAGAAGCAATGTACTACTGGGAGCTAGCTGGTAATTTGATGGTTGCCATTATAAGCCTATTATCAATTACCCACCCAATGTGTTCAGCTAGGTTGCTGAAGTGCATTGCTGCACCTGAACAAACACCAGATCTGATACATCAAACGATTAAAGGGATATGAAACACATTTTTTTCTTTCATGATTCAGATAGAGCTTACTATTTTAAGCAACTTTCTAATTTACTCCTATTATCAATTTTCTTCATTCTTATGATATCCTTATTTGAAGAAGCAGGAATATAAGCTTAGGAGTCGGCCCATTTTTGGTTCAGCACCTGGGTAGAGCTTGCTGATTGGTGATTTGTATTGGAGAAATGTACACCTAGCGCCTGTGTAATCCTATATGCTCAGGCTGTTTTGACCTCTAGCTGTCAATTAGAAACTCTAAGATTATATGAATGTAGCCTGAGTGCCTCAACTAGAAGTGGGCTAGGATTGTATGGGTAGTAACGTGTATTTATTAGATGACAATAGAAAATATTGAGATAATCAGATATTCCAAAAGGGCTCTATATGACATATTGTATAAGCGGAAATTGGGGAAAAAATGTTATAAAAAATGTACTGGTACAAATGTGATTAAATTTAAAAAGATAAATAAAGGTAAATATATATATATATATAATGTAGTAAATAATTAATTAATACATCTATACATAATGGGTAAAACATATATAAAAGAGTATAAAAAATATATGTATATATATATATATATATATAAAACTATGAAGTTAATAAAATAAATATTTAAATTCATGTTTTTTTAGAGGAATGCTGCTAAATCTATATCAGTATTTAACCCATAAGGTTTTCTGTCAACTCCTTCTCTTAAAGGTATATGCTCAATTGCTTTAAATTGTTAACTCTTTGTCGTTTTTGTTGTGAAACTCTTCAAAATGGGTTCCAATACCATATTCAGGAGTGTCACTAGTAATGTTCTTGATATGTTCTAGGCACCTGGTTTTCAAAATTCTCTTCGTTCTTCCAATATAGTTCTTGTTGCAACTGCATGTAAGTTGATAAATGACAAATTGGGATTTGCAGTTCATAAAGCTCTCTATTTCATATTTAGTTTCTCCATCACTGATCCAATGGTTTTCTTCCTTATTTCTGCTGTATATATATATACAGTGGGGCAAAAAAGTGTTTAGTCAGCCACCAATTGTGCAAGTTCTCCCACTTAAAGGGACATTCTAGCCAAAAACTTTATTTCATGCTTTAGAAAGAGCATGCTATTTTAAACAGTTTTCTAATTTACTTCTGTTATCTAATTTGCTTCATTCTCGTGATATACTTGGTTGAAAAGCATATATAGATATGCTCAGTATCTGCTGATTGGTGGCTGCACATATATGCATCTTGTTATTGGCTCACCCATGTGCATTGCTATTTCTTCAACAAGAGATATCTAAAGAATGAAGCAAATTAGATAATAGCAGTAAATTGGAATGTTGTTTAAAATTGTATTCTCTATCTGAATCATTAAAGAAATATTTTGGGTTTCATGACCCTTTAAGAAGATGAGAGAGGCCTGTAATTTCCATCATAGGTATACCTCAACTATGAGAGACAAAATGTGGAAACAAATCCAGACAATCACATTGTCTGATTTGGAAAGAATTTATTTGCATATTATGGTGGAAAATAAGTATTTGGTCACCTACAAACAAGCAAGATTTCTGTCTCTCACAGACCTGTATCTTCTTCTTTAAGAGGCTCCTCTGTCCTCCACTCATTACCTGTATTAATGGCACCTGTTTGAACTTGTTATCAGTATAAAAGACACCTGTCCACAACCTCAAACAGTCACACTCCAAACTCCACTATGGTAAAGACCAAAGAGCTGTCGAAGGACACCAGAAACAAAATTGTAGACCTACACCAGGCTGGGAAGACTGAATCTGCAATAGGCAAGCAGCTTGGTGTGAAGAAATCAACTGTGGGAGCAATAATTAGAAAATGGAAGACATACAAGACCACTGATAATCTCCCTCGATCTGGGGCTCCACGCAAGATCTAACCCCGTGTTGTTAAAATGATCACAAGAACGGTGAGCAAACATCCCAGAACCACACGGGGGGACCTAGTGAATGACCTGCAGAGAGCTGGGACAAACGTAACAAAGGCTACCATCAGTAACACATTACGCAGCCAGGGACACAGATCCTGCAGTGCCAGACGTGTCCCCCTGCTTAAGCCAGTACATGTCTGGGCCCATCTGAAGTATGCTAGAGAGCATTTGGATGATCCAGAAGCAGATTGGGAGAATGTCATATGGTCAGATGAAACCAAAAGCTTGCAACTAAAGAACACCATACCTACTGTGAAGCATGGGGGTGGCAACATCATGCTTTGGGGCTGTTTCTCTACAAAGGGAACAGGACGACTGATCCATGTACATGAAAGAATAAATGGGGCCATGTATCGTGAGATTTTGAGTGCAAACCTCCTTCCATCAGCAAGGGCATTGAAGATGAAACGTGGCTGGGTCTTTCAGCATGACAATGATCCCAAACACACCGCCCGGGCAACGAAGGAGTGTCCCATAAAATCAGCATTTTTTGCAATTCAGTATTAAATTGTAACCCAGCATTTATGACAACCTGCCCTATATTTGTTATAAATAATTTAAAAGTGTATTTTCTTTGTACATCCAATGTGCTACAGTTTGTAACAAATGATATCACGCATTGCTGTTGTTGACTGTTTTATTGTTTATTTTCTGACATTTCTGACATGTCCCACTGAGATATTAAGGACCTGCTCTGTATTTGCCATTTCCACCAGAAACAAATGTGTTTTTAGGCTCTGATCCAGCAGGAAATATAACAATTTCCTTGAATTGTAATTTGCAGTAGAAGAAGTGACAGCACTGGTAAAACTTATCATGTGCACGTTTTTAAATAGACTAAAATTAACACTGCATGTTTAGTGAGTCTTATTCTCTGCTTTAAAAGACTAAATCATAATATTAACTGCATTTTAGGGAAAAGTTTGATTGAAGATGGAAATACAGTTTAATTTAATCACATTGACAGATTTAAAAAATTACCTACAACATGTTTTTGTAGTGTAGTGATGAGCATAATGAAAATGTTTTTTCCACCTCTTCTTCGACTATAAAATTCTATTATGGTCCTGATGATCTAAAGGTCTCTGGGCTGACAAGATGATTAAAGAATGATCACCAGTCCTATTTCCCCGGTGGAATGATCTAAAGTCACTTTTTACCCTTTAAACTTTGTGTCTAGCTAAGGGGCATATACTGCATTTCCGCATGGGGGAAATGCAAACATTACAAAGTGCACAATATAAATTATATTTTAAAAATCTTCCAAATGAAATAATTGAACCATTCATACAAAAATATGCAGAAAAAAATTGTATTGTTAAGGTGCATCAAAAATTGAAACAAAATTCTTCACCAAATATCCTATTTTATAAAAAACTTAAAATGTGTATGGAAATTACTCAGGAATAAATCTTATTAAATATGCACAGCGTAAATTGTACATTGTATGTGCAAAATCACTTTTAAGTACAAAACTCAAGGCATAATTGTTTTTTTTCTTCTTAAAACGGGATGAACATGAGTGATCCGTGGGCGTCGATAAAATGGCCTCTCTAATTCCAGTGTAATTTTTTAAATGTTGCCAATGAGACCAAATAGTTGCATAAAACAGGGGTAAGACTAAGATTGCAGCATTTAAAAATGTTTAGTTGATTCGCAAGTATATGTGTGCCAATACCCCTTGTTTTATTGATATATATATATATATATATATATATATACACACACATACACACACACACACACACCTACACACCGTCTACAGAATTCAGTGTTAGTGCGCCCCAATGTAGGAATATGTTTTACCCTAAACCCACGGGGTATATTTTTCAACTTGTGGTATTTGGATAGCTATACAGCATGAAGATAAAAAATCAATTTCCTTCTTCTCTAAGTGTAAAAGCTTATGGTATATGTTTGTAGGTGTCTCACCTCGTGTCTCCCACAGCTCCTGAATGTCAGCATCACACCGAATGCGGGCTGCATCCTCCTCTGTGAAGGCAAACTCCTCTATGTTCCCAAACGGATCATCTTTGGAATTATCCTGAGTATTAGAGATAGCTTCCATAGGCAAAAAAATTATGTTAACAACAGAATCACTTGCGTAATGTAACCCACTGGGATATATAAGAACAAAGTCTAGAGTGGGAGCTCCACAGTAATGGTATAAATTCCCCACTCAAGGGAACAATTTGAAATTCAGCAATGAAAGGGTGCTCACTTAAAAATGAGGATATCCAGAAGATTGTAGAGAAAAGTGGCACACACCATCCACACAACTGCCTGGTGCACTGCACATTAGGTAATGACAAACAGTCCCCAGGATACCAAACCTGGACAAGGATATATAGTAAAACTGGAAAGAAGCAGGCAACTCAGAGTACTTTTCAATCAGCCTTTAATCCATAAAGTGCTTGATACAAAGAAAGGGCCTTAACCCATAACATTTTGGTTCCAATCTGAACCTTTATCAAACGGAGCCCATCAAAGACATACCGTGCCCCAAACCAAACCCCCCTTATATACCATGTGTAATCTACAATATTAGAACTAAATGTGTATAATACTTAGCAATCGCTTAACCGCCGCACTCTAGCCATCAGACACGCAACTGCGCATACTAATGACGCCATCCGCCACAGCCATAGGAAACACAGGCTGTCGGGGTGTTGTCATGGGAATGGTAAACAACCGTTCGTGAATATGATGTGCTGGCGAGTCTCCCCCACTATAGTTGACAGAAGTGGGGGAGACTCTTCAAAGGGTGATGCCATTTCCCCTGTACAAACTAACGCACAAGTAGGGGTCAGTACTAGATCAACACAAAAAAAACCTTTACCACAGGCCCCCGACGCCGACACATCAGGAGGGGGAGCAAGAAAAAAAAGTGATAAACAGAAACAATAGTGTTTAACCTGAGCACACGGCCCCTTAGTTCTGAAGAACAGAGTGTACTTAACAAAGGCCTTTCATTTGTGCCTAGATCCAAGTGTAGTTTATTCAACCTTCATGTCGACTTTGGTAGGTTTCAGTGCATACACATACTTCGATAAAGACTTTTCACCAAGTTTTCTTATCTACATTATCTGATACCCATTTAAAAATAGCTTCTGGTAGGGATAATCTCACCCAATCCGAAAGGATGGCAATTAAGGCCCTTTCAACGGACAAAGAAATTGTCATCAGGCCCGATGATAAGGGTGGAGCCATAGTCGTTCTTGATTGACAAGTATAGGAAGGAAGGAAGCACATAGACAACTATACGATGGGGTCACATACAGCAAACTTTCAGGAAATCCGACAGCAGGCTTTAAGAAAACAGTTGATAGTATCTTGAGTTTAGATCACACTGCTAATATCATCGATGATGATATCTGGTCATTTTTCACAGTTGACAAACCAATTTGTCCCATTCTATATTTGCTTCCCAAGATCCATAAAACGTTAGAGGATCCCCCTGGCAGACCCATAGTTTCTGCCAGGGGATCTCTCTTTCAGCCTTTAGCTGAATATATTGATTTTTTTCTTCAGCCTGTAGTCCAAGCAACTAATTCATATTTGAGAGACTCTTTTGAGCTCATTAATCTTTTAAAGATATTTGATATTGACAGTAAATTAGACTTGCTCGTCACTATGGACGTAGTAAGTCTATATTCTGTTATTACCCTGTTATTAAGCATGGGGTTCAAATGATAAATGAGCAGCTGATCAATAGTGAGCATTACTCTGGTCCCCTCATCAAGTTTTTGTTGAATCTGATGGAGATGTGCTTGGAGAAAAACTTTTTTAGGTTTGAGAATTAATTTTTTTCTTCAAATCCTAGGTACGGCATTGGGGTCTAGCATGGCCCCGTCCTATGCCAACCTATATATGGCACAATATGAGCAATGTAATATCTTTGATAACCAGCACATCTCCATCAGATTCTATCGTCGTTACATCGATGATGTGTTTCTTATATGGGGAGGCACATCTGACTCACTAATCGAATGGTTTAATGTGCTCAACAGTCTTGAATCTACGATTAGATTCAAAATTGAATGGGACCAACAGAGAATCCATTTCTTGGATTTAGAGATATACAAAGCAAATTTAGAAGGTAAAGACAGTTTACAAACTACATTGTATCATAAGGATACTGACAAAAATTAAATTTTGCATTATGATAGTTTTCATCCATATACACAGAAGAATGGTGTCAATTCCTCACATCTCCTGAGGGTTGTCAATAATAACACAGAGGCCTCTAGTTATCAACGCGTCTAATTTACCTGCCTTCAGTGGTTCAATACGCCCGCCTAAGCTCGCCTACCATCACTGCCGCGGACCTTCAAAAGTTCGCCTAAGTTATCAATAAATCTGTCAAAAAGCCGCGCACCAAGTACGGGGCGATGAGCAGCGGACTGTGAGAGTTATCACTCATCCGATCTCGCTGCTCTTCGGCTTTTTCACAGCTTTATTGATACCCCTGTCACTAAGTACCCACACTAACTACACTGTTCTACCCCCTATACCGGCGCCCCCGGAGCCTCCCGCAACTAAATAAAGTTACTAACCCCTAAACCGCCGCTCCTAGACCCGGCCACAACTCTTATAAATGTATTAACCCCTAAACCGCCGCTCCTAGACCCCGCCGCAACTCTTATAAATGTATTAACCCCTAAACCGCCGCTCCCGGACACCGCCACCACCTACATTATACCTAGTAACCCCTATCCTGCCTCCCCTATACCGCCGCCCTCTATAATAAAGTTATTAACCACTATCCTGCTGATCCCGGACCCCGCCACAACTAAATAAATAGTTTAACCCCTAAACCGCCGCTCCCGGACCCCGCCGCAACTAAATAAATAGTTTAACCCCTAAACCGCTGCTCCCGGACCTTGCCGCAACTAAATAAATAGTTTGACCCCTAAACTGCCGCTCCCGGACCCCGCCGCAACCTATATTAAACTTATTAACCCCTATCCTGCCCCCCTACACCGTCGCCACCTATAATAAATTTATTAACCCCTATCCTGCCCCCCCCTACACCGCCGCCACTGTAATAAATTTATTAACCCCTAAACCTAAGTCTAACCCTAACCCTAACACCCCCCTAACTTAAATATTAATTAAATAAATCTAATTCAAACATCTTTCAATTTATTTTAACTAGGTACAATAGCTATTAAATAGTTATTATCTATTTAATAGCTACCCAGCTAAAATAAAGAGAAATTTACCTGTAAAATAAATCCTAACCTAAGTTACAATTACACCTAACACTACACTTTAATTTAATAAATTATTCCTATTTAAAACTAAATACTTACCTGTAAAATAAACCCTAAGATAGCTACAATATAATTAATAATTACATTGTAGCTATTTTAGGATTTATATTTATTTTACAGGTAACTTTGTATTTATTTTAGCTAGTTAGAATAGTTATTAAATAGTTATTAACTATTTAATAACTACCTAGCTAAAAGAAATACAAAATTACCTGTAAAATAAATCCTAACCTAAGTTACAATTAAACCTAACACTACACTATCATTAAATTAATTAAATTAATTACCTACAAATAACTACAATTAACTACAATTAAATAAACTAACTAAAGTACAAAAAAAAAGCTAAGTTACAAAAAATAAAAAAAATAAGTTACAAACATTTAAAAAATATTACAACAATTTTAAGCTAATTACACCTAATCTAAGCCCCCTAATAAAATAAAAAAGCCCCCAAAATAAAAAAATGCCCTACCCTATTCTAAATTTAAAAAGTTCAAAGCTCTTTTACCTTACCAGCCCTTAAAAGGGCCTTTTGCGGGGCATGCCCCAAATAAAACAGCTCTTTTGCCTGTAAAAGAAAAATACAACCCCTCCCAACGTTAAAACCCACCACCCACATACCCCTAATCTAACCCAAACCCCCCTTAAATAAACCTAACACTACCCCCCTGAAGATCATCCTACCTTGAGTCGTCTTCACTCAGCCGAGCCACCAATGGAACCGAAAAGGAGATCCAGAGCGGCAGAAGTGATCCTCCAAGGGGCGCTGAAGAAGTCTTCCATCCAATGAAGTGATCCTCCAAGGGGCGCTGAAGAAGTCTTCCATCCGGGCGATGTCATCTTCCAAGCGGCGCTGAAGAAGTCTTCCTTCCGGGCGATGTCATCTTCCAAGCGGCGCTGAAGAAGTCTTCCATCCGGGCGATGTCATCTTCCAAGCGGCGCTGAAGAAGTCTTCCATCCGGGCGATGTCATCTTCCAAGCGGGGTCTTCAATCTTCTTTCTTCAGGATCCATCTTCATCCCGCCGATGCGGAACATCCTTCCTCCCCGACGGACTAACGACGAATGAAGGCTCCTTTAAGGGACGTCATCCAAGATGGCGTCCCTTCAATTCTGATTGGCTGATAGGATTCTATCAGCCAATCGGAATTAAGGTAGGAAAAATCTGATTGGCTGATTGAATCAGCCAATCAGATTGAAGTTCAATCCGATTGGCTGATCAAATCAGTAAATCAGATTGAGCTCGCATTCTATTGGCTGTTCCAATCAGCCAATAGAATGCGAGCTCAATCTGATTGACTGATTCAATCAGCCAATCAGATTTTTCCTACCTTAATTCCGATTGGCTGATAGAATCCTATCAGCCAAACGGAATTGAAGGGACGCCATCTTGGATGACGTCCCTTAAAGGAGCCTTCATTCGTCGTTAGTCCGTCGGGGAAGAAGGATGTTCCGCGTCGGCGGGATGAAGATGGATACTGAAGAAAGAAGATTGAGGACCCCGCTTGGAAGATGACATCGCCCGGATGGAAGACTTCTTCAGCGCCGCTTGGAAGATGACATCGCCCGGATGGAAGACTTCTTCAGCGCCGCTTGGAGGATCTCTTCATCGGATGGAAGACTTCTTCAGCGCCCCTTGGAGGATCACTTCTGCTGCTCCGGATCTCCTCTTCGGTTCCATCGGTGGCTCGGCTGAGTGAAGACAACTCAAGGTAGGATAATCTTCAGGGGGGTAGTGTTAGGTTTATTTAAAGGGGGTTTGGGTTAGATTAGGGGTATGTGGGTGGTGGGTTTTAACGTTGGGGGGGTTGTATTTTTCTTTTACAGGCAAAAGAGCTGTTTTCTTTGGGGCATGCCCCGCAAAAGGCCCTTTTAAGGGCTGGTAAGGTAAAAGAGCTTTGAACTTTTTTAATTTAGAATAGGGTAGGGAATTTTTTTTATTTTGGGAGGCTTTGTTATTTTATTAGGGGGCTTAGATTAGGTGTAATTAGCTTAAAATTGTTGTAATATTTTTTAAATGTTTGTAACTTATTTTTTTTATTTTTTGTAACTTAGCTTTTTTTATTTTTTGTACTTTAGTTAGTTTATGTAATTGTATTTAATTGTAGTTATTTGTAGGTAATTAATTTAATTAATTTAATGATAGTGTAGTGTTAGGTTTAATTGTAACTTAGGTTAGGATTTATTTTACAGGTAATTTTGTATTTCTTTTAGCTAGGTAGTTATTAAATAGTTAATAACTATTTAATAACTACCTAGCTAAAAGAAATACAAAATTACCTGTAAAATAAATATAAATCCTAAAATAGCTACAATGTATTTATTAATTACATTGTAGCTATCTTAGGGTTTATTTTACAGGTAAGTATTTAGTTTAAATAGGAATAATTTATTAAAGTATAGTGTAGTATTAGGTGTAATTGTAACTTAGGTTAGGATTTATTTTACAGGTAAATTTCTCTTTATTTTAGCTAGGTAGCTATTAAATAGTTAATAACTATTTAATAAATATTTTACCTAGTTAAAATAAATTGAAAGATGCCTGTAAAATAAATATAAATCCTAAGATAGCTACAATATAATTATTATTTATATTGTAGCTATATAAGGGTTTATTTTAAAGGTAAGTATTTAGTTTTAAATAGGATTAATTTAGTTAATAAGAGTTAAATTTATTTAGATGTATTTAATTAATATTTAAGTTAGGGGGGTGTTAGGGTTAGTGTTAGACTTAGGTTTAGGGGTTAATAATTTTATTACAGTGGCGGCGGTGTATTGGGGGGCAGGATAGGGGGGTTAATAAATTTATTATAGGTGGCGACGGTGTAGGGGGGGCAGATTAGGGGTTAATAAGTTTAATATTGGTTGCGGCGGGGTTCGGGAGCGGCGGTTTAGGGGTTAAACTATTTATTTAGTTGCGGCGAGGTCCGGGATCGGCAGGATAGGGGTTAATAACTTTATTATAGAGGGCGGCGGGATACGGGGGGCAGGATAGGGGTTAATAGGTATCATGTAGGTGGCAGCGGGATCTGGGAGCGGCGGTTTAGGGGTTAATACATATATTATAGTTGTGGCGGGTCAGGGAGCGGCGGTTTAGGGGTTAACATGTTTATTATAGCTTGCGGTGGGCTCTGGGAGCGGCGGTTATGGGGTAATAAGTTTATTAGAGTGGCGGTGGGCTCCGGGAGCGGCGGTTTAGGGGGTAATAACTTTATTTCGTTGCGGCGGTGTAGGGGGGACAGATTAGGGGTGTTTAGACTCGGGGTACATGTTAGGGTGTTAGGTGTAGACAGCTCCCATAGGAATGAATGGGATGTCTGGCAGCAGCGAACATGAACTTTCGCTATGGTCAGACTCCCATTGATTCCTATGGGATCCGCCACCTCCAGGGCGGCGGATTGAAAACCAGGTACGCTGGGCTGGAAAAGTGCAGAGCGTACCTGCTAGTTTTTTGATAACTAGCAAAAACTTGTGTGCGGAACATCTGGAGTGACGTAAGAATCGATCTGTGTCGGACTGAGTCCGGCAAATCGAAGCTTACGTCACTAAATTCTACTTTTGCCGGTCTCTAGCCTTTGATAACTAAGGCGAATCAGCCTCGCCACAAATACGCTGCAGGATTCCAGCGTATTTGAGGTTGACGGCTTGATAACTAGAGGCCTTACGGTTCCCGTCAGGACCGTCAATTTCAAGAAATGGCCCAGAAGTTCCAACAACGTGGATACCCCCACATCTCATTGAGCAACAATATCTGGTTGCGGAGCAACAAACTCAAGAAAATCTTATAGTAAGGAAAACAGAAAAGAAGGATGATCCACGACTGAATTTCATGACTACCTATACTCCTGGTTTGGAAATGGTAGCAGCCACTATTAAGGACGACAAGAAAATAGTGGCAAAAGATACGAGCCTACTCTTCTATGACTTACCTCCTCCTAGGATGGTCTACAAGAGGTCCAGAAATCTACGAGATCCACTAGTTCTTAAAGACCCAGTGCACTGCTATGAACGCCAATCCTGGTTACCCAAGGTGAAACAGGGTTGTTACAGGTGTGGGAACTATGTCACTTGTAACAGTATGGTGACCTGTAACAGTTTTCACCATCCACACACCAACAAAAAATTCAAAATTAAACATAGGTTGACGTGCACCACAGAAATCATAGTTTATGCCATCATCTGTCCGTGTTCTCTATATTATATAGGCAAAACGGTAACCACCTTCAGAGAAATGCTGGCGAATCATAAATCTGCTATACGCCAGGCCATTAATAAAGGCAGCTCTGAGCAACCAGTCGCAAGACATTTTTTACAAGCTGGACACACTGTAACTATGTTAAGGGTGATACTCATTGATCATGTTCCTCGGTTGAGATGGTTGGCGACAGAGCATTGGCCCTCTTGCGGCTAGAAGCCAAATGGATTTTTGATATCGACACAGTTGCTCCTAAGGGCCTGAATTCAATGATTGATTTCGGATGTTACAAGTGATCTACTTACCGGAACCTCCTTCATCGGATTATAAAATTTCTACCTATTCCTTGGGCATAGATGTTACAATAAGTTTGTGTAATTTTGTGTGCATTATTTGTAGTATGCCATTGATACTTAGAGTATAAATTGTCGCCATAGGGCCATATTAGTACAAATCTGGCCCTATATCAGAAAGTACTGCTCATTTTAACACTTTACATAGCACTTTACTCTATATTTCTTTCCCAGTTATAGGGATTCTCATTTGCGTTACGTCCCATATATGATAATTTTATCTTTTTGTACATACATTAGCATATATGCTTTCCCTGCATTTTCCTAGTGTAGGATTTATCATATTCACTGTAAATAGCTCTTTACGATTGCCTTCCGATCTCGCCAGCACATCATATTCACGAACGGTTGTTTATCGCTCCCATGACAACACCCCGACAGCCTGTGTTTCCTATAGCTGTGGCGGATGACGTCATTAGTATGCGCGGTTGTTCAATGGGCACCGGTAGCGTGTTTGATGGTTGGAATGCGGTGGTTAAGTGATTGCTTAGTATTAAACACATTTAGTTCTAATATTGTAGATTACACATGGTATATAAGGGGGGTTTGGTTGGGGGCACGGTATGTCTTTGATGGGCTCCGTTTGATAAAGGTTCAGATTGGAACTGAAACGTTATGGGTTACGGCCCTTTCTTTGTATCAAGCACTTTATGGATTAAAGGCTGATTGAAAAGTACCCTGAGTTGCCTGCTTCTTTCCAGTTTTACCATATATCCTTGGCCAGGTTTGGTATCCTGGTGACTGTTTGTCATTACCTAATTTGCAGTGCACCAGGCAGTTGTGTGGATGGTGTGTGCCACTTTTCTCTACAATTGAAAATGAAAACTTTTCTACAATGTAAATTAGTGAGTTACAGCCTGTATAACAGTGTAAATGTGCTCTCCCCTCAAAATAACTCAACACACAGCCATTGGCAACAAAAGTGAGTACACCCAATGGCAAGGACAAAGAATCCCTGAGGTCACGCAGGAACAAATCACCCAGAGCATACAAGCAGTCAGAGCAGCCACCCTGTCTTCAAACCTGCGTGAAACACAAGTGAAATTCCTGCACCAGGCATATATCACACCTAAAACTAGAGCGAAATGGGTCCCAGAGGCATCTAATACATGTCCTAAGTGTATGGCTCCCACACCGGACCTGATACAACTGGTCTGGGATTGCCCCAAATTGCAAAGGTACTGGGGCAAAGTTAAATTCTGGTTGTCAACAATGCTCAAAACTAACATATCTTTGGCCGCAGCCAGCATACTCTTCTTTCAAGACACTGACTTACCCTCTCTACGCCAAAAGTTCTTTAACCTAGTTGTCTTAATAGCCAGAAAAATAATGTTACAATATTGGGCTAGAAACAGGGAACCCCCATTCAAAAAACGGACTCACGCAGTGTATCAACAGCTTTTAGTAGAACAAGTAGACGCACAAGGGGACCGCGATGCCAGAATAAAATTATTTATAAACAAGTGGGAACCGTACTTGTTATATTTACCGAAAGACTTAAGAGAAAGACTCCTACGCCCCTTTCAGAATACTATATTCATGCTTAACGAAAACCTACATGGTCGATGGTGCTCGCTGAGCCCTGAAACAGATACTTGACAGAACATGACTGACATAACAAGTGACTAACTGCCTGAATGACTGGGCCTGGGACCACTGACTAAACCCATCCGCAGATGCATATGCATACAAGTATTCATACATAAAATGGTATTAACATTGTTTCCCTTACTTTTGATAGTATCGCACCCGACTACCTCATAGATTACGGAGAGCATACTCCAGTATCCAGTATAAGGGATCTGAACAGGTACAACAAAAAGGATCATATGAAGAGCCTTACACCAGTGTTAATAAGTAACTTCATTGTTGTACAAACAACGCCTCCCTATTCATCTCTCCCCCTCCCCTAATACGCCTGGTTATGCCCAAAGGTATGCAACTCAACTAATACCAATGATCAATATCTGTCACTGTTTATGTTTTCGTATTGTTTTATTTGTTGTTTTGTTTATTTAAATGTTATATTAACACACGGAGCTTGGCAACCCCACATGGTTCAAGAATAGACTTTTGGACTCTAAGCAGTTTTTGTTATGGTGACGAGACCGTACTTTGTTGCCTACATCATGTCTTACTATGTTAAATATTGTGCACAACTGTGTGGTGCTGTTCAAGTTTCTCTGTGGAAAAATTTTCAAAAATAAAGTTTAAAAAAAAAAAAAAAAAAAAGTGAGTACACCCCTAAGTGGAAATGTCCAAATTGGGCCCAATTAGCCGTTTTCCCTCCCCAGTGTCATGTGACTCATTAGTGTTACAAGGTTTTAGGTGTGAATGTGGAGCAGGTGTGTGAAATTTGATGTTATCACTCTCACACTCTCTCATACTGGTTACTGGAAGCTCAACATGGCACCTCATGGCAAATAACTCTCAGAGGATCTGAAAAAAAAAAAGAATTTTTGCTCTACATAAAGATGGCCTAGGCTATAAGAAGATTGCCAAGACCCTGAAACTGAGCTGCAGCACTGTGGGCAAGACCATACAGCGGTTTCACAGGACAGGTTCCACTCAGAACAAGCCTCGCCATGGTCAACCAAAGAGTTTGAATGCACGTGCTCAGCGTCATATCCAGAGGTTTTCTTTGGGAAATATACGTATGAGTGCTGCCAGCATTGCTGCAGAGGTTGAAGGGGTGGGGGGTCAGCCTGTTAGTGCACAGATCATACGCCGCACACTGCATCAAATTGGTCTGCATGGCTGTCGTCACAGAAAGAAGCCTCTTCTAAAGATGATGCACAAGAAAGCCCGCAAACAGTTTGCTGAAGACAAGCAGACTAAGGACATGGATTACTGGAACCATGTCCTGTGGTTCGATGAGACCAAGATAAACTTATTTGGTTCAGATGGTGTCAAGTGTGCGTGGCGGCAACCAGGTGAAGAGTACAAAGACAAGTGTGTCTTGCCTACAGTCAAGCATGGTGGTGGGAGTGTCATGGTCTGGGCCTGCATAAGTGCTGTCTGCACTGGGGAGCTACAGTTAATTGAGGGAACCATGAATGCCAACATGTACTGTGACATACTTAAGAATAGCATGATCCCCTCCCTTCAGAGACTGGGCTGCAGGGCAGTATTCCAACATGATAACGACCCCAAACACCACTGCCTTGCTAAAGAAGTTGAGGGCAAAGGTGATCGACTGGCCAAACATGTCTCCAGACCTAAACCCTATTGAGCATCTGTGGGGCATCCTCAAACGAAAGGTGGGGGGAGCGCAAGGTCTCTAACATCCACCAGCTCTGTGATGTCGTCATGTAGGAGTGGAAGAGGACTCCAGTGGCAACCTGTGAAGCTCTGGTGAACTCCATGCCCAAGAGAGTTAAGGCAGTGCTGGAAAATAATGGTGGTCACACAAAATATTGACACTTTGGGCCCAATTTGGACACTTCCACTTAGGGGTGTACTCACTTTTGTTGCCAAGTTTTGCAATTAATGGCTATGTGTTGAGCTATTTTGAGGGGACAGCAAATTTACACTGTTATACAGGCTGTACACTCACTACTTTACATTGTAGCAAAGTGTAATTTCTTCAATGTTGTCACATGAAAAGATATAATAACATATTTACAAAAATGTGAGGGGTGTACTCACTTTTGTGTGATACTGTATATATACTGTGTGTATATATATATATATCTGTTGGCGCTTTATAAATAAAGAATAATAATATTGGCTATATAAATATAGAATAATATATATATATATATATATATATATATATATATATATATATATATATATATACTGTATGTGTGTGTGTGTGTGTGTGAAACAAAAACAGGTAGAAAGGCACAGACTCCTAAGTGCAGTAGTTTAAAAGCAATAGTGAATTTATTGAAAATCAATTGCACACTCACATGTGTTAGAATCCCCTTCTCAATGTTAGTTACATGTTCCCTAAATCGAGCCTTTAAGCTACGCTTGGTTCTCCCTATCTCTAAGGAAAGAAAATTCTGTACACTTCAAGTCATGGTGTTCACAACTCAAACAACCTCTCCTTCCACGTTTGAAAAATCCCTTCTATCTTTTTTGTAATCAATTTTGTTGTTTAAACTACTGCACTTAGAGGAGTCTGCACCTTTCTATCTGTATTTGTTTCACTCAGCTTCCGGCAATTGATCTGCACTAGTGATGTTGCGAACCTAAAATTTTGCGTTCGCGAACAGCAAACGCGAACTTCCGCAAAAGTTCGCAAACGGGCGAACCGGGCGAACAGCCATTGACTTCAATAGGCAGGCATATTTTAAAACCCACAGGGACTCTTTCTGGCCACAAAAGTGATGGAAAAGTTGTTTCAAGGGGACTAACACCTGGACTGTGGCATGCCGGAGGGGGATCCATGGCAAAACTCCCATGGAAAATTACATAGTTGATGCAGAGTCTGTTTTTAATCCATAAAGGGCATAAATCACCTAAAATTCCTAAATTATTTGGAATAACATGCTTTAAAACATCAGGTATGATGATGTATCGTTTAGGTAGTGTAAGGGTTACACCCGCTTCACAGTGACAGACCAAACTCCACGTTTAACGCACCGCAAACAACCGCAAACTGTCCATTTGCACAACCGCAAACTCCCCATTTGCACAAGGTTGGATACCAAGCTAGCCATGTCCCGTTCCTTGTCCTCACTGATGTCACTGTGCGTGCAATTACTTCCTGGGGTAACAGAAAATGCTCCACCCACAAGATGCTCCTATTATATTACTGCACTGAGGATGCTGCCTGTATCTGTGTGTCCTGCTCCCTGGCCGGAGAGCATAGGGGACACCAGGTCGAGCTGCTGAATGAGGCTTCTGAGAAGAAGAAAAAGAAACTGAGAAATGTTCTGCAGAAACTGACCACAAAGAGAGAGGAGACTGAGAAAAGAGTCCAGAGTCTGCAGAAGCACAGGAGAGGGGTGCAAGAGAAAGCAACTGGTGTAACAGAGAGATTGACTGCCCTGATTAGGGACATCAGGAAACAGCTGGAAGACCTAGAGAAGCGAGTCCTGAGTGAGATCACCCGGCAGCAGGAGCAGGTTTTACTCACAATCTCTGATCTGATCCAGCAGCTGGGAAAAAGAGAACGACGAGCTAACCAGGAAGATTTGTCACATTGAGGAGCTGTGCAACATGACTGACCCATTAACTGTCCTACAAGAACAGGAATCACACAGAGATGAGATGCTTGGTCGGTCCTCCTACTTCCAATTTGGGGCACTGCGCGTGCAATCTAATGTGCCACCAGATAGGAGTGGTGTGTTAACTAGTACTATTCTTATCAGTTTAATCCCTGTTACGTCCCCTATCAGGGGACGTGTATATGGCATCGATTTTAGGAACCCGGAGATGATTTTAGGTACCGGGAGATGGAAAAAGATGCTTGGTCGGTCCGGCCACGAGATAGATAGATAGATGCATAGATTACATAGATAGATCAATAGAAGCAATAGATACATTTGATGATAGATACGATAGAAAGATAGATTTGATAGATAAATAGATAGATTTGATAGATAGATAATTTCCCAGACAGAGAATTACAAGAAGGGCGGTCTGGGACCCATGGTAAGGTTCCCAGAGGCAGTTGCGGTGCCCGAGGCTCTGATTAGAACAGAGCACTCTGTGTATCTGCCCTCGGCTGAAATCGGAACATTCTTTAGCTTTCTGCCTGTCGGCCAAATGTCCGTCTGCCAAATGTCCGTCTGCCAAATGTCCTTCTGCATTTTGTCAGAGCACCGCATGCAATCTACGGTGCCACCAGATAGGAGTGGTGTGTTAACTAGTACTATTCTTATAAATTTAATCCCTGTTACGTCCCCTATCAGGGGACGTGTATATGGCATCGATTTTAGGAACCCAGAGATGATTTTAGGAACCGGGAGATGGAAAAAGATGCTTGGACACCCAGTACAGGTCGTTCTCCTTCAGCCTTTTTATACGAGGGTCCCTCAACAGGCACAACAGCATGAAAGACCCCATATGCCATTACTTCCTTTTGCACAATCGAGTACAGGTATGGCATCGATTTTAGGAACCCGGAGATGATTTTAGGAACCGGGAGATGGAAAAAGATGCTTGGACACCCAGTACAGGTCGTTCTCCTTCAGCCTTTTTATACGAGGGTCCCTCAACAGGCACAACAGCATGAAAGACCCCATATGCCATTACTTCCTTTTGCACAATCGAGTACAGGTATGGCATCGATTTTAGGAACCCGGAGATGATTTTAGGAACCGGGAGATGGAAAAAGATGCTTGGACACCCAGTAGAGGTCATTCTCCTTCAGCCATTTTATACGAGGGTCCTTCAACAGGCACGACAGCATGAAAGACCCCATATGCCATTACTTCCTTTTGCACAATCGAGTATAGGTATGGCATCGATTTTAGGAACCCGGAGATGATTTTAGGAACCGGGAGATGGAAAAAGATGCTTGGACACCCAGTACAGGTCTTTCTCCTTCAGCCTTTTTATATGAGGGTCCCTCAACAGGCACGACAGCATGAAAGACCCATATGCCATTACTTCCTTCTGCACAATCGAGTACAGGTATGGCATCGATTTTAGGAACCCGGAGATGATTTTAGGAACCGGGAGATGGAAAAAGATGCTTGGACACCCAGTACAGGTCGTTCTCCTTCAGCCTTTTTATACAAGGGTCCCTCAACAGGCACGACAGCATGAAAGACCCCATATGCCATTACTTCCTTTTGCACAATCGAGTACAGGTATGGCATCGATTTTAGGAACCCGGAGATGATTTTAGGAACCGGGAGATGGAAAAAGATGCTTGGACACCCAGTACAGGTCGTTCTCCTTCAGCCTTTTTATACGAGGGTCCCTCAACAGGCACGACAGCATGAAAGGCCCCATATGCCATTACTTCCTTTTGTATGGCACTACTATTAAACAAGATAATACGAGTGGTGGCACTGGACAAGTGGGCACAGTATACGCTGTGAGCCTGACACAAAAAAGCAGACTGATGTTTCACAGTCAAAATATTTTTTTTATTTTTAAATGTACACTTACACTACTATTAAACAAGATATGAGTGGTGGCACTGGGCAAGTGGGCACAGTATATGCTGTGAGCCTGACACAAAAAAGCAGACTGATGTTTCACAGTCAAAATAGTTTTTTTATTTTTAAAATGTACACTTACACTACTATTAAACAAGATATGAGTGGTGCCACTGGGCAAGTGGGCACAGTATACGCTGTGAGCCTGGCACACACTCTGGCAGGCAGGCAACTGCAATTAGAATTACACTAGCAGACTGATGTTTCACAGTCAAAAAAGTTTGTTTTTTTTTAAATTATTTACACTACTGTTACACCAGATATGAGTGGTGGCACTGGGCAAGTGGGCCAGGCACACACGTTGGCAGGACGGCAAATGCAATTAGAATTACACTAGCAGACTGATGTTTCACAGTCAAAAAAGTTTTTTTTTTTTTTTAATTATTTACACTACTGTTACACCAGATATGAGTGGTGGCACTGGGCAAGTGGGCCGGGCACACACGTTGGCACTGGCAGGCAGGCAAATGCAATTAGAATTACACTAGCAGACTGATGTTTCACAGTCAAAATATTTTTTTTATTTTTAAATGTACACTTACACTACTATTAAACAAGATATGAGTGGTGGCACTGGGCAAGTGGGCACAGTATACGCTGTGAGCTTGACACAAAAAAGCAGACTGATGTTTCACAGTCAAAAAAGTTTTTTTTTTAATTATTATTTACACTACTGTTACACCAGATATGAGTGGTGGCACTGGGCAAGTGGGCCTGGCACACACGCTAGCAGGCAGGCAACTACAATTAGATTACACTAGCAGACTGATGTTTCACAGTCAAAAAAAGTTGTTGTTTTTTTAAATGTACACTACTGTTACAACAGATATGAATGGTGGCACTAGTTGGCAAGTGGGCCTGGCACACACGCTGGCAGGCAGGCAACTGCAATTAGATTACACTAGCAGACTGATGTTTCACAGTCAAAAAAGTTTTTTTTTTTAAATTTACTTTACTGTTACAACAGATATGAGTGGTGGCACTAGTTGGCAAGTGGGCCTGGCACACACGCTGGCAGGCAGGCAACTGCAATAAGATTACAATAACAGACTGATGTTTCACAGTCAAAAAAGTTTTTTTTTTTACAAAATTTACACTACTGTTACAACAGATAAGAGTGGTGGCACTTAGCAAGTGGGCCTGGCACACACGCTGGCAGGCAGGCAACTGCAATTAGATTACACTAGCAGACTGATGTTTCACAGTCAAAAAAGTTTTTTTTTTTAAATTTACACTACTGTTTACAACAGATATGAGTGGTAGCACTAGTTGGCAAGTGGGCCTGGCACACACGCTGGCATGCAGGCAGGCGACTGCTATTAGATTACACTAGCAGACTGATGTTTCACAGTCAAAAAAGTTTTTTTGTTTTTTTTTTAAATTTACACTACTGTTACAACAGATATGAGTGGTGGCACTAGTTGGCAAGTGGGCCTGGCACACACGCTGGCAGGCAGGCAACTGCTATTACATTACACTAGCAGACTGATGTTTCACAGTCAAAAAAGTTTTTTTTAAAAAAAATTTACACTACTGTTACAACAGATATGAGTGGTGGCACTTAGCAAGTGGGCCTGGCACACACGCTGGCAGGCAGGCAACTGCAATTAGATTACACTAGCAGACTGATGTTTCACAGTCAAAAAAGTTTTTTTTAAAAAAATTTACACTACTGTTACAACAGATATGAGTGGTAGCACTAGTTGGCAAGTGGGCCTGGCACACACGCTGGCATGCAGGCAGGCGACTGCTATTAGATTACACTAGCAGACTGATGTTTCACAGTCAAAAAAGTTTTTTTGTTTTTTTTTTAAATTTACACTACTGTTACAACAGATATGAGTGGTGGCACTAGTTGGCAAGTGGGCCTGGCACACACGCTGGCAGGCAGGCAACTGCTATTACATTACACTAGCAGACTGATGTTTCACAGTCAAAAAAGTTTTTTTTTTTAAAAATTTACACTACTGTTACAACAGATATGAGTGGTGGCACTTAGCAAGTGGGCCTGGCACACACGCTGGCAGGCAGGCAACTGCAATTAGATTACACTAGCAGACTGATGTTTCACAGTCAAAAAAGTTTTTTTTAAAAAAATTTACACTACTGTTACAACAGATATGAGTGGTGGCACTAGTTGGCAAGTGGGCCTGGCACACACGCTGGCAGGCAGGCAACTGCTTATAGATTACACTAGCAGACTGATGTTTCACAGTCAAAAAAGTTTTTTTTTACAAAATTTACACTACTGTTACAGATATGAGTGGTGGCACTGCAGGCAGGCAACTGCAATTAGATTACACTAGCAGACTGATGTTTCACAGTCAAAATTACACAGGCAAAAAAAAAAAAAAAAGATGTTCTAGCCCTAAAAAGGGCTTTTTAGGGTGCTGTCCTTACAGCAGAGATCAGATGAGTCCTTCAGGACTGTAGTGGGCACTGAATACACTAGCCTAGCTATCAATTTCCCTATAAAATCAGCAGCAGCTACACTATCCCTCCTCTCACTAAGAATGCAGGATCAGAATGAATCTAAAATGGCTGCTGTCCAGGAGCTGGGAGGGTCTGGGAGGGAGTGTCTGCTGCTGATTGGCTGAAATGTGTCTGCAGACTGTGAGATACAGGGTCAAAGTTTACTCAATGATGACGAATAGGGGGCGGATCGAACATCGAACAACAAGCTATGTTCGCCGGCGAACTATTCGCGACATCACTAATCTGCACCTATCCTGGCTAACATCATCAGCCATAAATCCTTTTTCAACTCCAAAATGTTCTTTTTATGATTGAGATAGAACATACAATTTTAAACAACTTTCCAATTTAATTCTATTATCACATTTTCTTCATTCTCTTGTTATCCATTGCTGAAGGGACAGCATTGCACTACTGACAGGAAGCTGAAAATATCTATTTAGCCAATCACAAGAGACAAATGTGTGCAGGCACCAATTAGCAGCAGCTCCCACTAGTGTATGATATATGCGTATTTATTTTTAACAAGGGATACTAAGAGAACGAAGCACATTTGAAAATAGAAGTGAATTTAAAAGTGTCTTAAAATGGCATGCTCTATCTGAATCATGCAAGTTTAATTTTGACTTTCCTATCCCTTTAAGCTTTATATATATATATATATATATATATATATATATATATATATATATATATATATACACACACACACACACACACATAAATATACACATACATATATATATAATATATATATATATAGTGCACCGTGGCATTATTGCTTGTGGGTGAGATTGTGCTGTCCTTTATGGATCTGTATATATATATATATATATATATATATATACATATATATATATACTGTGTATATATACTGTGTATATATATATATATATATAATATATATATGTGTATATATATATATGTTATAGTTTACATTTGAACAAAGTCTAAATTTCAATTAATGAAGTTCCTTAACTTTGAAAGAAAAGAGTAATTGGCAATTTTGTAGCTATTCCTAGTGTCACAAAACTAACAAATTTCCATGAAATTGATAAAGCAATTTTAAAGTTCTTTAATATAGACAAAAGTGCTGGGGGGGGGGGGGTTCCCATAGACTTATAAGTGGGATTTGTTTTTTGAGCATGCTAAGGGCTTTTTACTTGATCTACCCATCTGATCCCTATAACTGTTTTGTTGTACTCCGCCTTTGTTAATAGCGCTGGGGAATCTGTTGGCGCTCTACAAATAACCGATAATAATAAATATAGTGAGCTAAGAGGATAAGCTGTGTATAAAGAAGAAGGGCTGAGAAGATCAGGAGGAGGCTGTGTGTAACAGACAGCGGGTGAGGAGAGAACTGTGCATGAGGGAGAGTGGAATAAAAGTGTGGAACGCAGACTGTGAAGAGGAAGCTGTGTGAGAGGGTAAAGAGGGTAGTGGATGTCAGGGAGGTGGGATGAGAGGTTGAGAAAATGAAGGTGTTTGAGGAGGGAAGGAGAAGCTGGTGTATGGGGTTTAGTTGAGGCAGTTAAAGTTACAAATGTCCTTGCTTTAAAAAAAGATATGTTATCTATAGATAGACATACATATTACTTTACTAATTGTATAAAGTTTATATTTTTATGGAATATTATCATTACTGGTCATTATACATCCTTTATAAATCTCAAATAAAGGTCATTTTTTAAACAATATGAAAATTTAGTAGGGGGCGACTCAGAAAAAGCAATGGGATAAATGTAAATGCATGTAATGTAAATTGTGGATTTACGTTAAAATGATTACTACAACTTCAGAGCTCTGGTTAACTGTTTTGCAAAACTAAAAAGTTGCACAGAAAAACACATAATAAATACATTACAAAGTATAGTTACATTCATAATAACACTATCTAATAAAAATTATATTTTCATAGCGCACATGAGAAAATGCGATAGAGTTTGCGCAAAGTTAAATATCTTAACTTCAGCTTTTTGCACTTGTCGAGTTAGAGCTTAAACAAAAACAGTTTACTTACAACTCGGAATACGAGTGCAACCCGACAAGCGCAAAAGCTTACTTCTAGCACAATTAACACTTGAGCGTTAATTAGTGCTCCACTTGTAATCTACTCCTTAGCATTTAAAACAAAAGCAAATTAATGATATAAAAATGCCACCGATGGGACCTGTGGCTGATGGCGGTGACAGTTTGACATACTTATGAATGGCATTTTTTAGTAAAATAAAGATAAACAATATGCAGTTTTCATCAATGCGGATAAGTAAATCAAATCTAATTGCAAGCTTTACTTCTCAGCTGCTATATGACCAGCAGCAAAATCTAAACATTATTATTATTATTATTATTATTATTATTATTATTAGCTATTTTGTACCTACAGATTCTGCAGCGCTATAAACATAGGCATTGTATGCAAGGTAACATTTATAGGGATCAAGAGTTGCACTTTTGTAGTCAGCTCTCATGAAGGTGATCTGCAAACAGCTGGGCTCATAGACTTACATGCTAAGGGGGTTTAAGGGGATAACAATGGAGGAGAGGAACTGGTATAAAGAAAGGTTAGTGTAGATTGTATGCATCCCTGAACAGTAGAGTCTTTAGGGAACACTTGAAACTTTCAAAACTAGGGGAGAGTCTTGCGGAGCGAGACACAGAGTTCCACAAGATGGGAGCCAGTCTGAAGAAGTCCTGTAGATGGGAGTGTGAGGAGGTAACAAGAGAGGAGGAGGTCATGAGCAGAGCGAAGGGGACGGGAGGGAGAGTATCTGGAGACAAGGTCTGAGATAAAGGGGGGAGCAGTGCAGTTGAGGGCTTTGTATGTCAGAGTGAGAATTTTGTGTTTAAACCTGGAGGCAAGAGGAAGCCAGTAAAGGGATTGGCAGAGAGGTGCAGCAGATGAAGAGCGACGAGTAAGGAGATGAGCCTGGCAGAGACATTCATTATGGATTGTAAAGGAACTAGGCAGCAGATAGGGAGACCAGAGAGGATGGACTTGCAGTAGTCAAGGCGGGAAAGGATGAGAGAGGGGGGAGGGGAGTTGTGTCTTCTGTAAGGAAATGTCTAATTTTAGAGATGTTTTTAAGGTGGAAGCAGCAGGAATTGGCCAAGGACTGAATGTGAGGACTGAAAGAAAGATCTGAGTCAAATGTGACCCCAAGACATTATTTGTAAAATCCCATTGGATAGGAAATAGTTTGTGCGTGTAAATATATTTTTTTTCTTCTATTAAAGGGACACTGAACCCAAATTTTTTATTTTGTGATTCAGATAGAGCATGCAATTTTAAGAAACTTTCTAATTTACTCCTATAATCAATTTTTCTTTGTTATCTTGCTATCTTTATTTGAAAAAAGAATGCATTTCTTTATCAGAACCCTGGAGAGCACTTGTTTATTGGTCGGTTAAATTAATCCACCAATCATCAAGAACAACCCAGGTTGTTCACCAAAAATGGGCAGGCATCTAAACTTACATTCTTGCTTTTCAAATAAAGATACCAAGAGAATGAAGAAAATTTGATAATAGGAGTAAATTAGAAAGTTGCTTACAATTGCATGCTCTATCTGAATCAAAAAAAGAAAAAAATTGGGTTCAGTGTCCCTTTAAGAGAATTAACAAACATTTTTAAGACAAAATTATCCACTTAATCAAAATAAACAGCAATAAGTTTATGTTAAACATATAAAACATAGCAATAAATCAGTTCACATCTTAAACAAAAACACAATGCGAAAATGTGAATAAAGCGCACTCTTAAAAGGGACATGAAACCCAAAAATCGTCTTTCATAATTCAGATAAAGAATACAATTTTAAGAAGTTTCCAATTTACTTCTATTATCAAATTTGCTGCATTCTCTTGTTATTCTTTTGTTGAAGAGATATCTAGATAGGTCGTGTGCACATGTCTAGAGCACTACATGACAGGAAATAGTTTTGCCATCTTGTGATCTTGCTAATGCATAACTTTGTTGCAAAACTTCTGCCATATAATGCTGCAGACACGTGCACACTCCTGAGCTTACCTTACTACTTTTCAAAAAAAGATAACAAGAAAACAAAGAAAATGTGACAAAAGAAGTTAATCGGAAAGTTTTTTATAATGGTATGTTCTATCACCCTTTTAAGGTTCTCTTTAGTGGTTCCACTTTATTGTAAAACAAAATGTATTACAAATAACATAACAGTCAATGCAATCACTCTGTGGTCAAAAATAGAACTGCAATTACTGTATAAATCCTAATCACTCTGTACAAGTGCTTAACTTACATTGAAGATGTTTTTGATAATAAAATTGAAAATAAATACACTAAGACATTCACTGAAATCACATACAATGGGATATAAAAAAAAAAAGAATACTCAGTTCAGTAGTATTGATGTTTAGAAAATGTTGTAACCACATGATGTCCCAACAGGTTAGACTAATTCAAATGACGGCTGTTACAGCCACATAAGAGGGGGGAGCTTTATATTAATGCCCATGATTTGGGAATGGGATGACCAACATTCTCATAGAGGTGTAATGTTCAGGGTTCCAGATATTTCTTACCATATAGTGTAAATCAAAGTACTATTGAAAGGGAGCGGATTCAATTGTCTTATCAATTACCAAATCCTATCTTATACACCTACACAACATTTACAGAATTCACCCTTTCATTACTCAAGAAGCTACACAAATACTGAATCATTCCCTTATTTTGTCACATATTGTCTACTGCAACCTACGCCTAAATAGCCTTCCCAAACACCACCTCCCCCTGGTCCAATCTATCATGAATGCTTCAGCTAGACTCATCCACCTAAGTTGTTGATCTACATTAGCTGCACCACTGCCAGTCCCTACACTGGGTCCTCATACACTTTAGAATACAATTCAAAATATTAACCCTAACCTATAAAGCACTCAACAACCTCACTCATCTCCAAATACTCCAAAACCCACCATCTTTGATCACCTCTGAATTATGTCTCTCCACCTTATTTCTACTTCCCTCTCTTGCCTCCAAGATTTCTCATGTGATGCTCCTGTCCTCTAGAACTCTCTACCCTGCTCCATAAGACTGTCTTAAACTTTGTATAGCTTTAGCCTCTCTTTAAAAACCCTGTGTAGCTGGGTAGTCACATTTTTTTTTTTTATTTAAAAAAAAAAAAAAGACAAAGGCCTTATATTGTCTGCACCGCCACTTGTGGAGGTTGCTGGTTGGCTACGTATGATGTCTTTGAGAATCAGGTGAATCTCTGATACCACTCTAGCACCCAATAACATAGGGCACCAGGCCAGCACCATGTGACATTTTGGGGTAGATTTATCAAAGTGCGAGCGGACATGATACAATGTAGCGTATCATGTCTGCTGCACTGTCGGCATTTATCATTCCGCCCCCTGCAGATTCCCGGCCAATCAGCCGCTAGCAGGGTTTGTCACTCAACCCGATCATATTCGATCAGGTCGATTTCTGTCCACGGCCTCAGAGCAGGCGGACAAGTTATGTAGCTGCGGTCTTTAAACCGCTGCTTCATAACTTCTTTTTCCAGCGAGCCTGAAGGCTCATGCGGAAACAGGGGCATCAAGCTCCATACGGAGCTTGATAAATCGGCCCCATTATCTCAAGCTTGCTCTCCCCTGCTGTGAAAAGTAAATAAAATAGAGGCGGCCCTCAAGGGCTTAGAAATTATCATATGTGCCTTCCTAGGTTTGCTTTCAACTAGAATTCCAAGAGAACAAAGCAAAATTGTTGATAAAAGTAAATTGGAAAGTTGTTTAAAATTGCATGCCCTACTTGAAAAATGAAAGGTTTTTTTGGACTTGACTGTCCCTTTAATATACTTTATAACCTTTTCGCAGCAGGAGACTGATAGTTCATGTGAGCCATATAGATAATATTGTGCTCAGGGAGTTGTGCACAACACAGCACTAATCGGCTAAAAGGCCAATAGACAATAAATAAAAAGTCATGTGATCAGGGGGCTGTCAGAAGAGGCTTAGATACAAGGTAATCAGAGGTAAAATGTGTATTAATATAACAATGTTAGTTATGCAAAGCTGGGGAATGGGTAATAAAGGGATTATTTATATTTTTAAACAAAAAAAATGTTGGAGTTGACTGTCCCTTTAATTATTCATTGTAACAAGTTATCAAATGCAAAAATAAAAGACACGCCTAAAGGGAAATATAAGTGAAAAATAAAATTTCAACATTTAAATAAAGCATAGAAGAAAAACAATGTGCACACCTCCAAGACTATTTCAGTATGCTTTCATGGGTAGGAGCTTCGTTTCAAAGACGGTTACCAAGAAAAAGAAGTAAGATTGATAATAGAAATATTTTATATATATATATATATATATATATATATATATATATATATATATATATATATTATGCTCTTTCGGAATCACAACATTTTAATTTTGACTGCCATTTCCTATAACTATTTTTTTTAAATGATATAGGGATTCTTAAGTCTAGTCATTAAGACAAAATAGGTCATAAGAGAAAAGGGGTTATCAAATTAAACAGAAGTTCTTTCTTAATATGTTTTTCTGGAAATATATATATATATATATATATATATTTGAAAGAAAAAAATGCTGTGAATGGAAAATTTGCTATATATAGTGTTGTTGATAGTGCACCTAATTACGGGGCACTAAAGGTTTCCAACTCTAATGTAATAATATGAGAAGGATAAAAACGTATGGTGCAGACCCATATAATTTTATATATTCAACAAAGAAGATAGACAAGAGATTTATAATAAAATCTCATGAAAGACTGGGAATTCAGCACTCTTTTATAATAAATCCGAACAACACGAGTTTGAAATTTAAAGTGGTAGTGCTTTATTCACGCACCTCACCGGGTGCAGGTTCAGCAAGATTGACAGCTAAGTTGCAACAATATAGAATATAAAAAGTTACATAAAACCAGTTCCTATATACACTGTACTAATAATGGCCCGGTCCATGTGACCTAATACAGCCTCATTGTGGAGGAACCAAAAGTATATACATGCAATAACCACCTTAGGGGACAAAGTAATGCTTGTTCATAGAGATATATAGCATATATGAAAAAAACTCAACATATCGATCTTTTTTGTACTACACAGACCATAGGTTTTAGTAAACTGTCTAATTTTAAAGATGGTTTTTAAGGTGGAAGAGGCAGGCTTTAGCCAAGGACTGAATATGAGTGAAAGAAAGGTCTGAGTCAAGTGTGACCCCAAGACATCGGGCTTGCAGGGTAGGGGTAATGATGGAGTTTTCAACAGTTATAGAGAAATGGGAGGTGGAGATTTTGGAAGAAGGGGGAAAATAAGGAGCTCAGTTTTGGAGAGATTTAGCTTAAGGTAGTGAGAGGACATCCACGATAAGATATGAGAAAGACAGTACAATCTTGTTCTATTTTAATTTTATTTTAATTTTATATTTAATGGAAATACTATATCTTCAATATTAAAGGGATACTAAACTCATTTTTTTCTTTCGTGATTCAGATAGAGCGTGCAATTTTAAGCAACTTTCTAATTTACTCCTATTATTAATTTTTCTTGGTTCTGTTGCTATCTTTATTTAAAAAGCATGAATATGAAGCTAAAGAGCCCGCCCATTTTAGTTTCAGCACCCTGGCTAGCTCTTGCTTATAAGTAAGTGTAACCCAGGTTCTGAACCAAAAATGGGCCAGAGCCTAAGCTTTACATTCCTGCTTTTTAAATTAATTTGTATATATAAAAACAACTCTGCAATATACTTTCATTATTTATTTTGTCCCCTTTTCCTGTAATTCCATTCTGAAATTGTGAGCTTTTCAGTTCCTGGTAGAATATGGAAGTGCAGAGCACTGTTATATTCCACACAGCCATTTGCTGCACACTCTAGTAACCTATTTATAACTGTCCCAAATTGGCCACAGCAGAGAAGGTAACCTAAGTTACAACATGGCAGCTCCCATTGTTTTATAGACACTAAAACTTTACACTTATTTTGTCAATAATTATAACAACTAATGAATGCGTCATTTTATCAAGCATTTATTTAGAGTTTAATGTCCCTTTAAAGGAAGTTTACTATGAAATCTTACAATATTTCAGTGAAATCCCATGAGATCACAGTAAAACAAAACATTACCTCAGTACTGCTGATGCTGATTGGCTATTGTTTGGGTGGCGGGGAATTCAACCTACATCTGGACAGTAGCTGATGTATAATGGTCCACACAGCACTTACTATAGTGAGCTGAAGAAATTCTAGCGTAAATCACGATTTTTACTCAAGCGATCGGGGTTTACTTTCAACTTGTAATACGAGCGGTAAACCTGACAAATGCAAAAACCCGCAATAAACCCCTTATTGCTCGCGCATAACTCTTAGCACACCACTCGTAATCTGTCCCTTAATAGAGAATACTGTTTAATGTCCTTTAAGTCTAAGGGGCCTAATTATCATAGTACGAGCGGACATGATCCAATATTGCGGATCATGTCCACTGCACATCAATAAATGCCGACAGCATACGCTCTCTGCATTTATCATTGCACCAGCAGTTCTAGTGAACTGCTGGTTCAATGCCGCCCCCTGCAGATTTGCGGCCAATCGACCGCTAGCAGGGGTGTCAATCAACCTCAGAGCAGGCGGGCAAGTTATGGAGCAGCGGTCTTTAGACTGAAGGCTCGCCGGAAACACGGGGCATTAAGCTGCATACAAAGCTTGATAAATATGCCCCTACATTTTTTTCATTTTGAAAAATTTGATTTTTTTTTTTAAAAGATAAGGCCAAAACATTATATATATATATATATATATATATATATATATATATATATATATATATATATATATATATATATATATATATTTATATTTATTCATATACATATATATATATACACACAGTATCTCACAAAAGTGAGTACACCCCTCAGATTTGTGTAAATATTTTATTATGTCTTTTCATGTGATAACACTGAAGAAATGACACTTTGCTACAATGTAAAGTAGTGAGTGTACAGCCTGTATAACAGTGTAAATTTGCTGTCCCCTCAAAATAACGCAACATACAGCTATTAATCATGTCTAAACCGTTGGCAACAAAAGTGAGTATACAGTTATACAGGCTGTACACTCACTACTTTACATTGTAGCAAAGTGTCATTTATTCAGTGTTGTCACATAAAAAGATATAATAAAATATTTACAAAAATGTGAGGGGTGTACTCACTTTTGTGAGATACTGTCTGTATGTATGTATATATATATATATATATATATATATATATATATATATATATATATATATATATATATGGCATAGGCTAGTCTTTCCAGTTTCTTCTATTTATATTTGATTGTTTAAAAAGGTCTATAGCTGTTTTTACATATTTGTGTTTCAGAGAAGTTAAACATAACAATATTTTGCCTGTTATGATGAAATGGATTTTCCAGACAGCACATACAGAGTGAATTGCCTAAAAAATAAGAACTTTCTTTTGTTCTCAGTTTTATAAGCTACATCTGGTCGCTGGTTTGATTCCATAGAACAATTCTTCACAAGCTGCACCTTACAAAACATTCCACCAGAACACAATGCTCTTTTGGTTTACAAATCTCAAAACTAATATGCTGAATTTTAAATCTTTCTGATTAACTCTGGAAATTGCGCAAACTGTTATCATCTATGAGAGTGTTCAAGCTGAGAAAAAGACGCTTTTGTAAAAAAAAAAAGTTAGATTGCATATGCACTTAGAACACAGCATACTAGAAATATGTTTGGTTGAAATGTATTGTATTGTTTGATAAGGCAAATTTAGTTTAGTTTCCCTTTTCTTAAGATAAATGCAGCAACTCCTTATTTATCTAAATAAAATATTCTATTTTGCTTTAATATCAAATAATGTACTAGTTTTAGCAATAATTCATTAGGGTTTACTTTTCTTATTGTAGTAGCTGTTGAGAAAATATGTTTTAATGAAAAATATAAGAGGGTTTAACATAATAGTGTGATAAATAGTATTCAAATCACAAACATATGATCGCTTCCAAATCAAATATGCATTTATATATATATATCTGTATATACACACACACTGTTATTACATTTACTTTTAGTATTATTATTATTATCATCATTGTCATCTGTGTAGTGCTGCAAAATTATGTGGCACTGTTGTTGAAGAGCATACCTAGGTAGGTGGTGTACATGTGTCTGGAGAACTATAGGCTCTTGAGCCTACCTGTTTCAACAAAGGACACCAAGAGAACAGGGTTAATTTTAAAATTAAAAATGGATAGTTTTTTTTTTATTGTACACTGTATCTGAATTAAAAAAAAAAAAAGTTGGTTTCAAGTAAATTTAGTAATCAATATAACTAGCTATGGTCTAGTTTACACTGAGAACATTAAAATAATGCCAGATCAGGTTATTTAATCTTGTTGGTGTGAAATGCTTAGTTTCATTTTTCCTACAGCTTTACTCATTCTGTTTTACAAGTGCTTAAAAATGTAGTGAGATGTTCAACACAACCCTATCATATTTTCATTTGACATTCAGAAACATGGTACTCTGAAGAAGAAAATTAGCATCTCTAACCTGATGGTATAAACCTTCTCCTGTGATTGACACAGCTGCAGAAAAAAATAATTACATATACACACACACACATTATATATATATATATATATATATATATATATATATATATACAGTATATATATATTTGTGTGTGTGTGTATGTATGTATGTATGTAAGTGTGTGTGTATATGTGTGTGTATGTATCTATGTGTGTGCATGTATGTATGTGTGTGTATATGTGTGTACATGTATGTATGTATGTACTGTGTGTGTGTGTGTATATGTGTGTACGTGTATATACATGTATGTATGTGTGTGTATATATGTGTGTACATGTATGTATGTATGTATGTATGTATGTGTTTGTGTATATGTGTGTACATGTATGTATGTATGTATGTATGTATTTGTATGTATGTATGTATATAATATAGACTATTTAATATACTATTGAAAATACAGCTTTGTCAGACTTCTCATTAACATTGTGTGAACCTCCAAACACTTAATTGCAGTCACAACTGAAAATTCAGATGCTTGTATGTAATTTGTATATGTTTTATAGGGATAGTAAACCGTACTTTCACTATATATTTCCTGTAATTTCAAGGACCAGTCAACACAGTAGATTTGCATAATCAACAAATCCAAGATAACAAGACAATGCAATAGCACTTAGTCTGAATTTCAGATGAGTAGTAGATTTTTTTTTCTGACAATTTTAAAAGTTATGTTTTTTTCCACTCCCCCTGTACCATGTGACAGCCATCAGCCAATAACAAATGCATACACGTACCATGTGACAGCCATCAGCCATTCACAAATGCATACACACTTATTCTTGCACATGCTCATTAGGAGCTGGTGACTCAAAAAGTTTAAATATAAAAAGACTGTGCACATTTTGTTAATGGAAGTAAATTGAAAAGTTGTTTAAAATGGCATGCTCTATCTGAGGGATCAAATTGGTAGAGGGCCTTGCCAAGAGTTGCACTGTTGTAGTCAGCTCTTATGAATGGGATCTGCAAACAGCTGGGCTCATAGGTAGGGTGACCATATCGCCGCTTTAAAAAGGGACACATATGACAAATACAGATCATTTCATATGTGTCCCTTTTTAAAGCTGCACTATGGTCACCCTACTCATAGGCTTACATGCTAAGGGGTTCAAGGGAATTGCAAAGGAGGAGAGGAACTGGTATTAGGAAAGGTTAGTGTAGGTTGTATGCATCCCTGAACAGTAGAGTCTTTAGAGAGTGCTTGAAGCTTTCAAAACTAGGGGACAATCTTGTGGAGCGAGGCAGAGAGTTCCACAACATGGGAGCCAGTCTGGAGAAGTCTTGTAATTGGGAATGTGAGGAGGTTACATGAGAGGAGGAGAGTAGGAGGTCATGAGCAGAGGAAGGGGACGGGAGAGTATCTGGAGACAAGGTCTGAGATATTGTGGTGAGCAGTGCAGTTGAGGGCCCTGTATGTCAGAGTCAGAAATTAGTGTTTATTATGGATTGTGAAGGAGCTAGGCAGCAGCTAGGGAGACCAGAGAGGATGGAGTTGCAGTAGTCGAGGTGGAAAAGGATGAGAGAGGGGATTCAAATCTTCTGTAAGGAAATGTCTAATTTTAGAGATGTTTTTAAAGGGACAGTATACACTCATTTTCATATAACTGCATGTAATAGACACTACTATAAAGAATAAGATGCACAGATACTGAAATAAAAATCCAGTATAAAACTGTTTAAAAACTTACTTAGAAGCTGTCAGTTTGGCTCTGTTGAAAAGGTAGCTGGAAAGCCCACTGCAAGTGGCAAATAAGACACTCCCCCCCCCCCCCCCTTCTTTTGCATATGAAAAGACCCTTTACACAAACAGGAGCAAGCTGGAGTAGGTAGTCGAGCGTATTCACATAAAACTTTGGGGCTTGGTTAGGAGTCTGAAAATCAGAGCAATGTTATTTAAAAATAAGCAAAACTATACATTAATTTAAAAAAAAACTTTATGGGCTATATAAATAGATCATCTACAAAACATTTATGCAAAGAAAAAATGAGTGTACAATGTCCCTTTAAGGTGGAAGCAGCAGGATTTGGCCAAGGACTGAATGTGAGGAGTGAAAGAAAGATCTGAGTCAAGTGTGATCCCAAGACATCAGGTTTGCAGAGTAGGATAATGATGGAGTTATCAACAGTTATAGAAAAATTGGTGGCGGAGGTTTTGAAAGAAGGGGGAAAATAAGGACCTCAGTTTTAGAGAAATTTAGCTTAAAGTAGTGAGAGGAGGACATCCAAGATGAGACATGATTGGATCATTGAAAAATAACTCCTTTTTTCCCTCCCACACAACCACCGCAAGCAGATGCAAACAGTGATACAAAGTGTCACTGTTTGCATCTACCATCTGGTTCATATGATTATGGGAATGATGTCAGCTCTCCCATACCATATAAAGACAGATACCTTCTCCCTCTGGCTGCGGTCTTAGCTGTCAGAGCTGATGAGGGAGAAGGTTGGACATAATTACTACATCAACATGGTACGCTATTCAAAGTATATGTCAGGGTTTTTCCCCTGCTTTGTTTGCCATGTGCTGCTAGCAGCCATTTTACTCACCTCTCTTGCCGAGTCTGGTGCAGAGTGTGTGATGCTGCTTATTTCCTGCACACCCTCTTATGGCCAGACTGGTGTACATCATCCATGTGAGACAGGTTGTAGTGATGTCATCACTTATTATTTAAAGGGCCTCTGTTCAGTATGCTTTGCCCTTGCGTTGTCTCAGACCTGTTTGTGAATTCCAGTTCCTGTGTATTACCTGGCTGTCTGATGTCCCTCCCGGTCCCTGATCCCTGGCTTGTTCTTGACTCTCCTGTTCTCCTTGTTCCTGATTCCGTCTCGTCTGACTACTCGCTTTGGCTCCTGACTCGGCTCGTCTGACTATTCGCTTTGGCTCCTGACTCGGTTCGTCTGACTACCAGCTCTGGCTTTGACTCCTGGCTTGTTGTTTGACTTGTGGACTTTTTATTATTTTTATTATTAATAAAGGTGTGATTATTTTTGCACTTCTCATCTCAGTCTGATTCTTGGCACCCTGACAGTATATAATTGTCACTTCTATATACTGGGCAGTGATTAGTTGATATGCCCTACCTCCCAACCATTCCATATCCTGCAGGATGTTCAAAGGTTGAAAGTTATGGTCCACTTCTGTCCAGAGTTCTGGTTTAAAGGCCAACCACTGCCCAATCCACAATGATTAGGCTGACCATATTTCCACTTTACAAAGGGACACATATGAAAAATACATATGTCAGGGCTGTTTTAAGAAATGTTTTGTATAAGAAAGCTGTCATATGTATTTCTAATATGTGTCCATTTTTAAAGCGGCAATATGGTCACCCTACCAATCATAAACACCCATGCATGCCGTGACACCACCCCTCCATGTGTATCTCCACCCACAAAGTACCACTGCGCAATTGCCTGAACCTGTTAGCCTTCCACATCTTGGAAATCGTCCAGCAGATGTTGGGACATATGATATGAACATGAGCCCATTTATTTCTTCAACTAAATGGCCATATTATAAAGAACATTCAATTAGCTTGTCATTGAACCCACAAAGTAAAGTAAAGGTTAGATTACAATGACTGCAGTGACCTGCAGGCAAGTAATTATACAGCTGCGCTGTCAGAAAGACAGCTAAATGTACAGGCTAATATATAGACCCAAATAGGTTATACATATATGTATGCATTTAATATATAAAATCAACACAATTTAAAAAGCAATCGCATCAGAGATAAAAATAAAAATAAAAATGTGCACCAAAAAGAATATACAACCTAAACATATACAATCTAAAATTTATACACTCTAAAAAGTCATGACATAGAAAAGGGTAATAGCAAGCAAATTGTTAGTTGAATGAAAGTCTTTTTGTAAGCAAAATCGTCTTTTTTATAAGCAAAGTTGTGTTTTTTAAGTAAAGTTGTGTCTTGATTAGTGGTTGACAAGGCTTGGCTTATATAGCAAACACATCGATGGCATAAGGTGAAAAGCTGCAGAGCTGCAAAGCTGCAAAGTATGGGCGAGAAGAAGGACAAAGGAATCCATAAAAGCAGAAATATAATTCCAAAGGCAAGGTGTACACTTATACTTACACCAGTTGCCGTTAGTGGTTGTTCTCCAAAGGTTTTCCTCTCTCCGGGTATCGTTATTCTCTCAGGTGTCTCCTAGATTCTTGTGGAAGGACTACAGTGAGTCAGATCAAGTTCAATGAACTCCCACGGCGTCAGAGTTACAGGACTACGGAAGCCCAAAAAGAGTCACAATAACGAGCAACACGTTTCCGCTGTGTACAGCCTCTCTCATTGAACCCACAAAACAATGTATATTTTAATTTTCTAACAAAAAATAAAAAAATTACTTTCTACTAATCCAAGGTAATGTGGCTAACTACAGATTTGTTAAGATAAATTGGGAAAACATAAGGAATGTAACAAAGCATGAAAAGATTAGTCAAAATTAAAAATGAAAGATTAATTCCAAGACAAACTCAAAAACTTTTTTTTTTTTTTTTTTAAAGGGACAGTCAATTCAAAAGTAAACTTTATTTCATGATTCAGATAGGGCTTGCAGTTTTAAACAACTTTCCATTTTACTTTTATCATCAAACTTGCTTTGTTCTCTTGTTATTCTTTGTTAAAAGCTAAACCTAGGTAGGCCCATATGCTGATTTCTAAGCCCTTGAAGGCAGCCTCTTATTTCAGTGCATGTTGACAGTTTTTCACAGATAGACAGCTCTAGTTCATGTGTGTCTTATAGGTAACATTGTGCTCACTCCTGTGGAGTTATTTATGGGTCAGCACTGGATTGGCTAAAATGCATGTCTGTCAAAAGAACTGAAATAAGTGGGCAGTTTTCCAGAGGCTTAGATACATATATATATATATATCTCCATATTCCAGTAAGAAAGCCTACTCTACATATCAGTTGGCATGAGAGCTATTGACTGGTGTTTCACTATGATTATCACCAATACCCACTTTATATGCCTTATTCCATAGAAAAATTGTATTAAGATAGGTTATAAGATTGTTTTTGAGACTTGAGCAATATACATGTTTAATGATTGTTTGCAGATACAGGATCATGGTGAAAGTAAACTTATAAGTGTCCCTTAGGTACAGCACGGATTAAGTATCACTATTGCAAATGAGTGTGTTGGGTGGGTTACATAAGTGTCACAGAAGGTGCACCAGTACTTCATAGTAATCAGGATAATGAATTGTACATATTAGCTTTTACCTGTGTGTTGTTAAAATTTAGGGATCAAGTATGTCTAGGTAGGGGTGTGCTGTCTCTTTAAATCCAGGCTAAGAGGTTGATACAGGCAGTGGGGCTACCAATAAGATTGTGAGGGATTTAAGCTCCACAGGTGAGAAGGGTAATTGAGTCTATGATTAAGGCAGCTGAAACGCGTCAGACTAGCCAGACAGTCTGTACTTTATCTTTTTATTCTACATGTGTGCCTAATTTTAACCAAGAAGGATTAAAGAATTTTGGAATTTTTAAGAAGTTTTTGTTCGTCTTGTTTAATTAGATACAAAGTAAATCACAGAGGTAAAAAGTATATTAATATAACCGTGTTGGTTATGCAAAACTGAGGAATGGGTAATGAAGGGATTATCTCTCTTTTTAAACAATAACATTTTGACAAATAGACTGTCCCTTTAAATATATACAAACAATGAACCCAAACAAGGGATCCTAATAGGGGGCGCTATAATGATAACAAATTCAAGCTACAAATATGAGGAAAACAAACAATATAGTGCACACACAAAAAATAAAAAATACATAAAATATATGCAAGAAAACCCACTCAAACCCAAAAATCGGACAGTCCCAAATTCAAAATCCAAATGGGAAGAATGAACAAAGTTCTGCAAATTCGGCACCACAGGACACGTCAGCTGCTCTTTCCTTACATCAAATGTAGAAGGACATCTGGAAATAACATGGGAAGACAAAAAAGAGGCGCATGTGTGTACCAGTAAAGAGATCCAAGATAGTGGAAGAAATCACACCAGGGTACTCACATTTATCCAGAGCACTCATACAGTGCTATCAGGCACGCACTGAGCAATTGCAGCAGCCCAGCTTGCTGTGATCCTATATGGCAACAGGAACAGGACCAGTCCAAAAGGGTTCCTGGGAAGCTGCATAATTTAAATATATAAATGTCAAAAATATTAACAGAGACCAGGGTAAGGCTGAGGTGCTAAACCATTTATTTTCCATATACGAAGAGAGAAGCGCTCTACCAGGAACGAACAGCAGCTCATCAGCTAGTTCTATGGCGATTTACCACCCAGGAGCAGCCTCTTTTAGACCAGTGTGCTTTTCATAGAGGAAAACTTTCCTGAAGTATATCAGTCTGATCCCACCAATTAAGGTCAGTCCAGCCCTGAAATACCAGGCAATTCTCCTCTGAACAAGGAACATGACAACCTCAGACTGACCTTACTTGGTGGGATCAGACTGATATACTTCAGGAGAGATTTCCTTTGTGAAAAGCACACTGGTCTAAAAGAGGCTGCTCCTGGGTGGTAAATCGCCATAGAACTAGCTGATGAGCTGCTGTTCGTTCCTGGTAGAGCTCTCTTTGTATGTATTTATTTTCCGTAGTTTACACAAGAGAGGAACCAATGGGAGCAACATTGAAACAAACTTGAACATACAAGCCCATACCAATAACTGGGTTATCTCTAGATGATATAAGGGGAAAAAATGGATAATATCAAGGTAAATAAAATGCCAGGTCCAAATGTAATACACTAAAGGAAATTAGCACTATCATGGCCAAATCTTAAAGGGACAGTCTACACCAAAATTGTTATTGTTTAAAAAGGATAGTTAACACTTTTACTATCCATTCCCCAGCTTTGCACAACCAACATTGTTATATTAATATACTTTAGAACATTTAAGCCTCTAAATTTCTGCCCGTTTCTAAGCCACGGCAGCCTTTTTTCACATGCTTTTTTCATTAGCTTTTCACAACAAGAGACTGCTAATTCATGTGGGCCATATAGATAACAATGCGCTCCCTCCCGTTGAGTTGTGCAGGACACAGAACTAACTGGCTAAAATGCAAGTCAATAGATAAAATATTAGCCCTGAGATAAGGGGGCTGTCTGCAGAGGCTTAGATACAAGGTAATAACAGCGGTAACAAGTATATTAATATAACCGTGTTGTCTGTGCAAAACTGGGGAGATTTTGGAGTAGACTGTCCCTTTAACTCTGATTTGGTGCCACGTTTTAAAAAGGGAAGCAGGGATGAACAAGGAAGCTAAAGAAAAGCTAGCCTGGCATCAATAGTGGGGATCTATTTAAAGGGATAGGAAACCCAAATTTTTTTCTTTCATGATTCAGATATAAAGCGTGCAATTTTAAGCAACGTTCTAATTTACTCCTATTATCATTTTTCTTCGTTCTCTTGGTATCTTTATTTGAACAGCAGGTATGTAAGCTTAGGAGATGTCCCATGTTTGTTTCAGCACCTGGATAGCACTTGCTGATTGGTGGCTAAATGTGATTTAATATCCCTTTAAGAATATATTCATGAAAACAAGATTATTATTTCAAACCAGCAAGGTTTTATGATGAACTGATCATGCCAAACTAATTTTATTAGATGTGAAGTATATCAGTTGATGTGATATACTAACATTTTGCAAAAGCTTTTAATACATGAAAGATTATTGTACAAAATGATCACTGATTTCAAGTTGTGTGGTATGGCTTTCCTGCTGAGAAATGGCCTTTGAGTGCGGAATGCTCAGCTACTTGATATTACAAGTCATGCATTATGGCTTTACCCCTAGTGTTATAGCCTATACCGCAACAATCCATTCGGCAATCAAAGACCAGTAGCTATGGATTATGCAAAACAAAACAAAAAGTTTCACAAAACTCATAAAAAATATGTTACAAAGTACACTAACAAGGAAACAAATGAAAGTACTGGCACTACGAAAGGGATAAATAATAGGATAAAGAACCCCACTAAGGGTTCCGGTGCTGCCCCTTTAAATATAACTGCAATGACAGGGGGAGAGAAAGAAAGGGACTAAGATAGCACTCATTCCTACTACTAAAGTGTACAACTTAAAAAATATAAACTTAATAACTTAAAAACAGAAAGAAACCCTGACCCCATTACATTACACCCACTCCCAGTAAAAAAACGTGGGTCACTCCCCTGTTTCCTGTCCGATAACAGGAAGTGTCGGCTTCAGCTGACAGGAGTGACCACCACAGTGTAAAAATAGTGAATTGCTGCCTTTTAAACACCACTGAACCGCTGCTGGGCCAATTAAGATAGAATTCAACTGACACACCTCCTCTGCATCCAATAAGAATGATAGTAACGGACTGACGAATTCTCTAATGGCCAAAGTGGTAATACGGCATGCTCAGTGGTGGGCGGCAGTTACTGCTGATTGAGTATATGTCAGTGAAGGTAAATAAATGTCTATTATGACATCATCCGCTTGTAAAAGGATAGCTAGTAAATGTAGGTAGATACTATTGCGAAATACCTATGATTATTGCCGAAGACCTAGAAACAGATAGTCAGACATATCTTCCTTTCCTAATAAAAACTCAATATCACATACATATAAATGCTATCTTACCCTGTTTACACAGGCAGAGAAATAATGGCAGAATTATCTCCACACTATATAAAAATGGTATATTGTGGAGAAACTGACATCGAAAAATGACAATTGTGAAGTTATAAGTGACATAACCAATAGCGATTTCTCAATATGATTTAAGCCTACTGAAGTGTCTTAAAGGAGCCAAACTTATTTCAGTACCTTCATAAGTTAATATGTCCGTGTCCATACACTGATCAATCAAAATAGCGATGCAAAGGGCTAGTTTAATACAGCAAGCTAGTATCAGAAACGGCTGTTAATGATAGACTTATTAGATCTATTACCACTAACTTGTGTATGGCTAAGTAATCTCAAGAAATGAAATAGTAATGCTCAACAACTGACACCTCATATAAGTGAAGCATAATACTTGTACCTAATCAAATCTATCGCCCTATGATATCCTATTACTAGGAACTTAGGGTCTGTCATCTTGAACAAATTGCTGTAACGTGTACTGCAGTAACAGTGCAAATAAGGGGAGCTATATTTAGCCCACCAATGCTATGTACAATGTGTAAGTCAGATAACCATTAAATATGTTACATTATATTGTACCAACAACAATTATTAAACTGTTCATGGAGTATAAATCACTAGTAATGTACTATTGCCAGTTACATAATTTCCATCACTACTATCAGTATGATTCTACAATCCCCCATAACAGTATATGTTGTGACGAGGGTGTAACTTACTATACACTAAGACAGTTGTCATCTACAAATAAACCCAATAGTTGTTATTCTCGTTCATGCCATGAGGCATGACTGAATTCAGATTAAAGAACCATTTAGTCTCCATTCTTAAGAGTCTCTGTTCAGTTTCTCCTCCCCTAATTCCTGGTCTTAATCTTTCTAGACCCCATTATGAGATTGAAGGAAATGTTTTGCCACATCTTTTTGAGCTGTCCTGATATTGCTCAGATGTTCAGTCATACGCTTGCCTAAGCATCTTGTGGTCATACCTACATAGTATAAATTACAACTACAAGACACACAATAGATGACATTGGTACTCTTGCAATCTATGTGATCTTTAATATTCCAAACTTTTTGGAATCGATCAACCATAGTTTGTTGTTTGACAATGTCCTAACAGATCTTACAATTTCCACAGGCGATTGAACCTTTATAAATAGGTGATTTTTTCGCATTGACTTCTTGTCAATGAATCACTAATATTGTTAGCTCTTCTAAAAGTGAACATAGGTATATCAGGAAGTAAAGGTTTCAGTTGTTCATTCGTTTTTAGGACATGCCAGTGCTTTTTAAGAATGTTAGCAATTTGGTCACTATCTGCAGGGTATGTAGACACAAATCTAAGGGGGTTAGTGTAATTTTTTACCTTAGGGGTGAGTAACTCTTTTCTATCTCTTTGTAATGCTCTATTATAAGCTTTGGCTATGGATTTTTTCGAATAGCCTCTTTTCAAGAGTCTATTCCTAAGATCTAATGCTGCTATCTTAAAAGTGTCAATAGTACTACAATTTCTCCTCAGACACAGGTATTCACCCACCGGTAATCCTCTAATCGTAGACGGATGGTGGTGGCTACTAGCATGGAGTATATTGTTAGTGGCCGTTAGTTTTCTAAATGCGTCTGTTTCCAAGTGGTCATTGACCCTACTGATAATGAGGTCTAAAAACTCCACCTTTTGTTTATCTATTGTAGATGTTAGATATAACCCAAGGGGTTCACATTGAGCACTTTCATGAATTCAGAGAGGAGGTTTTCGTGGGCCATTCCACACAAAGAATATACCATTTATATATCTGGACCAGTGGGATATGTACTTAGTTAGGTGCCTCAATGACTCGTGAAACACCACCGTCTCCTCCCACCAGCCCAGATATATATTTGCGTATATGAAGGGGCACATGATGTGCCCATAGCCGTACCACATACTTGCAGGTAAAACCTCTCATCAAAAACAAAGAAATTATGAGTTAAAACAAAATCCAGAAGCTACACAAAAAAATCCTTCATTTCATTGGTCATATTGGTTTCTTTTGATAAAAAATGTGGGATTGCTTTAGAACCCCATTTAGTCTGTATACTTGTGTAGAGAGACTCCACATCACAAGTCACAAGGATTGTTTCAGAATTAATATCAATATCACGCATTTTATTACGTATGTGCATTGTATCCCTTGCATTACATGGAAGGGACGCTACTATCTGTTTGAGTCTGGCATCCACATACTTACTGGCCTTTTCTGTCAGGGAGCCAATGCCAGATACAATTGGCCTCCCTGGTGAATTTTATATACTCTTATGTACTTTTGGCAGCAAGTAGAACGTGGCCACCCTCGGTTGCTTAACCTCTAAATATCCAAATTATTTTTGTTCTTTAATCGCTTTAGACAGTACTGAGCCAATTAATTTATTGTAGCTACTCAAAAACATTTCAGTGGGGTTACTTAGAAGACATTTGTAGTTATTGGTATTATTGAGTTGATGTTTAGCCTCCTCTTGGTACATCTGGTTAGGCCAAATTACAATATTCTCTCCCTTATCGCTTTTCTTGATTTGAACATCAGTACACAGTTGTAATTCTTTTAAAGCGTTATTTTCTTCCCTAGATAGATTATGTCCCACCTTATTCTTATTGACTGGGATTTACAAAATGTCATTACATACCAGGTTAAGAAAGGTCAGGGCATTGTAGGATGTACTATTAGGGAGTACAAAACGAGACTTGGTTTTGAGACTATAATGCCAACTATCGTTTTTTTTCTATATCTTCCCCACTAGCTTCTTCCAACAGGGTAATGAGATCATCTATAGCTGCCATATCAGCATTATCTAATGACCCATCCTCTGAATTACTGAAGTATTTTAATAAAATCTTTCGAGTAAATAAATGTGTATCTTTAATAGCCTACAACTTATTCAAAACTGGGGTGGGTATAAATGTAACGCCTCTCTTAAGGACTGACATTTGGTGTGGTGTGAGTATTTTATCTGAAATATTAATAATATTAAGTTCTGTTGGTTCTATTACTTTTTGTATTGGGGCTTCTTGTTGAAGCATACCTGCCTCCTAGTTCTGGGTCTGTGTCCCCCGTCCCCTTTGGATTCTCCGCCTAAAGGTAAAATAACACCAGTACTGTTATTAGCTTTATCAGGTTGTATTCTGTTTCTGAGTATAGTTTTTGGTCTTACTTATGTGTCAGAATTGTCAGCATCAGTACTGTCACCGTCTTTGTCAGAAATATCAGATTCTAAGCACTGTGTTCTATTGTGACCCCATGAATAGATTGTTTCCAGGGAGTAGTCATTAAGATCTCTATCTATTTTGCGTTCTTTCTTTTCAGATATAAATCTTGCAAATTTTTCTACCTCACCTTTTATTTTATTATAGGATTTTTGAAAATCCTCATTCAATTCATATTGTTTCAGGTCCTCACTCAGCTTAGAAATGTCCCCATTAATCTCTGTGAGTTTGTCAAGTTCATGTCCGGTCAGGTACCCCATCAGCTTAATTAAGCACTCCATGAGAGCACTTTCCCATTTAAGTTTAAACTCCGACTTGAAGTCACTGAATGAAGGAAACAATTTTAACCGCAAACCCCTAGGGATCACTGTATTTTCTTTATAAAAATTGTACATTTCGATATTCCATTGTTTCTTAATTTGTTTCTTTCTAATCCTCTTCAAATCTTTCAGTGCTTCATACCATACTACAGAACTGCTGCTTTCGCTAGCATTTTTATTTTTTAAATCTATAGTCAGATTAGTTAATGTCCTCAGTCTATTTGAGCATCTCAGCTCCTAAGTCAAAAGATGCCATATTAAAAAAAGGATAAATCGTGTACTCAAGTAACAAAAGCGCGTGAGTTATATTCTCACACTAATCAATAATCAAAGAAACAAAGAAAGTACTGGCCCTAAAGGGATAAATAATAGGATAAAGAACCCCACTAAGGGTTCCGGTGCTGCCCCTTAAATATAACTGCAATGACAGGGGGAGAGAAGGAAAGGGACTAAGATAGCACTCATTCCTACTACTAAAGTGTACAAGTAAAAAATATAAAGTTTAATCGTGTAAATACTTAAAAACAGGGAGAAACGCTGACCCCATTACATTATACCCATTCCCAGTAAAAAAAAAACGTGGGTGACTCCCTGTTTTCTGTCCGATAATGGTGTAAAAATAGTATTTTTTACGTTGTACACTTTAGTAGTAGGAATGAGTGCTATCTTAGTCCCTTTTTTTCTCTCCCCCTGTCATTGAAAGTACACTAAGAACCATAAACTACCTATTAACCCCTAAACCACCACCCCCACATTGAAAATACTACAATAAACCCATTAACCCCTAATCTGCTGCCCACCTACATCACGACTACCTAAACTAAATTATTATCCCCTAATTCGCCATCCCCCTGCATCACGACAAATTAAAATAAACTTAACTATTAACCCCCTAGCACCCCCTAACTTTAAATTAAAGGTACAATATAACTACCTTAAACAAATAACAACTTACCTGTGAAATAAAAAAAAACTAATCTTAAAAAGGGACATTTTACACTCATTTTTTCTTTGCATAAATGTTTTGTAGATGATCTATTTATATAGCCTATAAAGTTTTTTTTTTTTTTTTAAATGTATAGTTTTGATTATTTTTAAATAACATTACTCTGATTTTCAGACTACTAACCAAGCCCCAACGTTTTATGAGAATACCGTCAGCTACCTACTCCAGCTTGCTTCTGTTTGTGTAAAGGGTCTTTTCATATGCAAAAGAAGGGGGAGTGTCTTATTTCCCACTTGCAGTGGGCTTTCCAGCTACCTTTTCAACAGAGCTAAACTGAGAGAGTAAATAGCTGCTCCTTCAAAAAGGATACTAAGAAAATGAAGCAAATTAGATCAAATAAGTACATTGGAAAGTTGTTTAAAATCAAATGTTCTATTTGAATCATGAAAAATAAGAAAAAGAAAAATGTCGGGTTTCATGTCCCTTTAAACTATAAATAAACCTAACATTACTATTTAAAAAAAAAAAAAAAAGATACTAAAAAATAATAAACCTAAATTACCAAATCTAAAAATCCTAATACTACGGAAAAAAAACCTAACATTACAAAAAATAACAAACTCTAAAATGAAACAAAATAACAAAATCTAACATTACAGAAAATAACAAACAAAATATCCAACCTAAAAAAAGATATTCCTAATCTAATACCCCGTTTAAAATAAAAAAGCCACCCCAAAATAACAAAAAACCCTAATCTATAAATAAACTACCAATAGCCCTTAAAAGGGCCTTTTGTAAGGCATTGCCCTAAAGATACCAGCTCTTTCGCCCCAAAAAACCTACAAAGTCCCCCCTAACATTACAACCCCCCAACACCCAAAATAAAAAATCCTACCTAAAAAAAACCTAATCTACCAATTGTCATGAATAGGGCATTTGTATGGGCATTGCCCTTAAAAGGGCATTCAGCTCTTTTAGTGCCCATTAAAATAAAAAACACTATTCTACAAAAAAAAAGCCACCCCAAATATTAAAAAAAAAATCCCATCACTTACCCCAAAATCGGTACTCACCATTCCTGAAGAGTGGCGCTCCATCTGCATCCATGAACAATGGCTGTTCAAATCATTCAGTAGGATTTAAGCAGCTCTCATCCTATTGGCTGATTTTAAATTTTCAGCCATAGGAATGCAAGGTGTGTGGCAGATGATCGCATGATCGGATGACCGCGCCGCCACTGATCCACCTCAGATCCACAACACTGGGATTAAGATTGAAGATGATCCCGCGTTGGATGAAGATGGAGCCGCCTGGAAGAAGACCTTCACCGCCGGACTTCAGGAATGGTAAGTACCTATTTTGGGGTTAAGCTTTATTTTTTATTCTTTGGAGTGTTTTTTTTAGAGTTAGATTAGGTCTTTTTTTTTATTTTCATGGGCACTAAAAGAGCTGATTGCCCTTTTAAGGGTAATGCCCATACAAATACCTCTTTAGGGGCAATGGGTAGATTAGTTTGTTTTTTTAAGTTAGGTCTTTATTATTTTGGGGGGTTGGGTGGGTGGGGGCTTGTACTGTTAGGGGGACTAACAAAAGCCCCTTTTAAGGGCTATTGGTAGTTTATTGTTAGGTTAGGGGGTGTTTTGTTTCAGAATTATATTATATTAGTTTGTAATTTATAAAAAAAAAAAAAATCCAGATTGTTGTTATATGCACTCTAAAGCCAAATTACATCCATTAATCACCCCATTAAATTGTAGCTTTCCAGTCCCAGCTGCTGCAGCCCACCGGGAAATCTCCTGGTAGGCCAATACAGCCTTGAAAAAAAGGAATAGATAAAGAAATCATAATTCTGTTGCAATACAAATCCCTAGTAACACCTCACTTTGAATATGGAGTACAGTTCCAGTTAAAAAAAAGGACATTGCAGAATTTGAAAACATATAGAGAAGGGGCTCAAAACTAGGATTTAATCTATGAGGAGAGGTTAGCCAAATGTGGTCTATTTATTGTAGAAAAAAAGGAGCTTGAGAGTTAATTACTTTATACAAATATATTTAAGACCCTTATACAGAGTTGGCGGAACGCTATTTATTTCAATGAAATAGTTTGTGACAAAAGGTCATCATTTAAAAGGCTGGAGGAAAGTAGAATTGATCTCCAGCAATGTCATTTTTTTTACTGTAGGAGCAATCAAATTGTGGAACTCATTACATAGGGAGCTAGTGAATGCCAATACCCTAGATATGTTTAAAAATGGCTTAGATACATTTCTGGCTAAAAACAGAATTCAGGGATATGATTGCTTGCATTAAACAGGTTGTCTTTCTAACAGTATTCATTTACGTTCATTTGGCAGCTTGTTTGTTGTAAATCAAGTAGAATCTGTATAGGTTGAACTCAATAGACGTTTGTCTTTTCAACCTTATCTACTATTTTATTATGTTCTGATACATTTATTCTGCATTAACATATTTTGCATTGCCAACAACTAGACAAACTAGTTGTAACTGAGAGTACAACAAAGTTTAAAGAGAGAATAATTCCACTAAGTATTATCAGACTAACTCTACTAATATCAAAAAGTGTTCAAAATAATTAAATCGTTCCCAATCATTCATACATTAAAGTTTATTAAATTAACTAAGGAACTCACACTCATTCAGTAGCAAAGGCTGTGAATTAAAACCACTTGAACTCTGTGGTTTGCGTAATAGCTATTAGGTATATCAGTCCACTATTCAATATCCCCAATCCGTTTTTGAATTAGAATTAACTAAGCCCTTACAATCCGAGGGCTGTATTAATATTAATATATAATAATAAAGGATTGGAGGACATAAATTAAATCACTTCTTAATCTATTTTCCACAAGAGTAAGCACATTAAAAACAAAACAACAGGAGAGACTAAGCTGCCCCTGCCGGACCCCTGACGCGCGTTTCACGAACGCTCCCTCTGAGGAAGCGTTCGTGAAACGCGCGTCAGGGGTCCGGCAGGGGCAGCTTAGTCTCTCCTGTTGTTTTGTTTTTAATGTGCTTACTCTTGTGGAAAATAGATTAAGAAGTGATTTAATTTATGTCCTCCAATCCTTTATTATTATATATTAATATTAATACAGCCCTCGGATTGTAAGGGCTTAGTTAATTCTAATTCAAAAACGGATTGGGGATATTGAATAGTGGACTGATATACCTAATAGCTATTACGCAAACCACAGAGTTCAAGTGGTTTTAATTCACAGCCTTTGCTACTGAATGAGTGTGAGTTCCTTAGTTAATTTAATAAACTTTAATGTATGAATGATTGGGAACGATTTAATTATTTTGAACACTTTTTGATATTAGTAGAGTTAGTCTGATAATACTTAGTGGAATTATTCTCTCTTTAAACTTTGTTGTACTCTCAGTTACAACTAGTTTGTCTAGTTGTTGTCAGTTGCCCTATTGAATAATCCACTCCAGGTCTCGCTGTTGTTATATACAAACTCAAATTCTAGTAATTAGAATATTATTATTACAAATTAATATAGGCTAAACCTGGTACCATTCTTGTAACTCTACTCCCTTTTACTCCCCCCCCTCTTTTCCTCTAAAAAATATTTTGCATTGCACTGGATAAACTCAGATACATACAAAATTGAGTTTAAAGGGACAGGAAACCCAATTTTTTTCTTTCATGATTTAGAAAGAGCATGCAATTTTAAACAACTTTCCAACGTTCTTCTATAATCAAATTTGCTTCATTCTCTTGATACCCTTTGTTGAAAAGTATATCTAAATAGGCTCAGTAGCTGCTGATTGGTGGCTGCACATAGATGCCTTGTCTGATTGGCTCAACCATGTGCATTGTTATTTCTTCAACAAAGGATATCTGAAGAATAAAGCAAATTAAATAAAAAATAAATTTAGAAAGTTGTTTAAAATGGTATTCTCTATCTGAATCATGAAAGAAAAATGTTGGGTTTCATGTCCCAAAAGGAAATCCCAATACAAAAATGACATGTTCTAATTGAATATACGTCATGTTTGTATTAGCGAGCCTATACAATTGTGTTTAAAAGGGGCATAAAACACAATATTTTTGTTTCATTATCCAGATAGAGAATACAATTTAAAAAAAAGTTTCTATATTAATTATATTATCAAAATTGTTTTGTTCTCTTGTTATTCTTTGTTGAAGAGATATCTAGATAGGTAGCGTGCACATGTCTAGAGCACTATATGACAAGAAATAGTGCTGTCATCTAGTGCTCTTGCTAATGTATAACATTGTTGCAAAACTGTTGCCATATAATGCTGCAGACACGTGCACACTCATGAGCTTACATTTCTGCTTTTCAACAAAGAATGTCAAGAAAACAAAGAAAATTTGATAATAGAAGTAAATTGAAAAGTTGTTTACATTTTTTGTGCTCTATCTGAATCAGGGAAGATTTGTTGGGGGGGTTGTATGTCCCTTTAACCCCCACATATGGGTTAAACACATAAGTTGAGTCCCACTTGGGAGGTGCTTGCCTTGCAGCTTCTGAGCAGTACAAAGCTAGTAAGTCTATCAAGTGTGACAATAACTGGCTTTGTACAGATCATAATCTACAAGACTTGCAGCTCCTGGGAGGGACATTACCTATGTTTTTAATCCCTAAACACATAGCTGTCTAGACTCACTAGTGGAAAAAAAAACACATGCTCTAATAAATTAGAACTAATGTATATATTAGAATGTCCCTTTAAAATATGTATGTTATAATATTGCATTCATCTATGCAAAAATAATGTTACCTACTTCTATGATATGCTGCAGTCACTGAAATCACCTACGACAGTAAACACCTTGATAATTTTTATATAAAATGTTTAGTTATGTGTAATTATTATTATACTTTATTTATGAAGCGCCAACATATTGGCGTTCAATTAAAAAATAATTATATAAAACTTGTAAGAGTCCAGACAAAATTGGGAACTTACAATAAAACAACTTTGCAATATATTTTCATTATTTATTTTGCCTCCCTTTCATGTAATTTAGCTCTACAAATTGAACAGTTTCTATTTCTATGAACATGAAATGCACACTGCTGGTTCTCAAGACTAACCCTACTACATATATTTCACTCACTGGCTTTTTCAGATAACAAGGGCAAAACTAACTTTGTGACAGCAGCTAGCCTTGTTGTCTGCAGACAAAAGTCCTGATTGGTTCTGAATATGGAACTGGTGGGTGGAATTTGGCTATTGCAAAATAATTGCAGTAAAAAGAATGGTGTTTACTGTATTTGCAGATGTAGGTGTATGGGAAGGGTTGTTATAGAAATATTGCACAAATATATTCTTGAGATTTCCTCTTTCTGGATATGTTGTGACCTCTGATATTAAAAATAACAAAGCACTTTTTTATTCTACTTTTTCTTCCCATCATTCGTTTCTGAGCTGTGTTAGCCCAGTTGGAGTTATGCAAATGAGTGTTTTAAATAGTAGGTTGGCATCTGCCAAAAATTCACCCACAGGCACTTAAAGTTTAACTCTGCCCAAAACTGACAATGATCTGTTGATTTATTATGTTCCAACATGCCACACAGCTCTAAGCAATGAATGATTAATAACATGAAGAGTATCATAAAAAATAGCCCAAAAGTACATTTAAATATTAGACAAGACACAAAAAGATTAAAAATCTTATTTTAAAAGACTTTATATATTTGGAGCATATAAGGTTACACTAAATATAGGAGATTTTAGGTATAATTTAAAAATATGAATATTGCAGGATAAGTAAATTTATTGTGGTCCCATAAAAAATACAACAAAATAATCCCAATATAAAAGAGACAATGTTTTATATTCCTATAGCCTTCAATTATATAGTTGCCAATGATGAAGTATCATCAGTTGTTAAACATTGATTTTTCCTTTTTTTTTTTTTAAAGTACTTAATTAAATTAGTGGGATCTTCAGTCTAAACAATACTTTGCACCACTTTAACACTTCACAAATTTTATCACTGCCAAACTTTGCCTAACCATTACATCTCACAAAAGGAGGCAGTAAGACACACAGATAGGGCAAAATATTATTAGAAAATATTATTAAATACATTGTGGTGGTGTTTGGATTGATCCCTTGTAAGGAAAATTATAATTTACATGTGAAAGACTAACTATCCTGATAAGTGTTAAACAATCAGAATTATATTTGTATTTGGACATGGTGAGTATATTGGGCATTTTTGCATAATGATTTGTTTTAACTATTAACATTTTTTGGCAAGGTGGTAAAGCATAATGCAAAAAATATGTAAACTGTGTGTTAAAAGGCAATGTTGGATTCTGTGAAGCGTTCTTTTTGCTGTTTTACAACTGCCGAATATAAATGCAACATGTTTATCATATTCGCCTAATTTTGAGCTTTTTTCTTTCCCTAATTGAGACTCGAGTGCTACAGTTTACATCTAAGTACATGCTTTTAGAAGAAAATAATTGTGTTTACACTATTAAAGGGACACTCAAGACAAAATTAAACTGTCATGATTCAGATTGACCACACAATTTTAAACAACTTTCCAATTCACTTCCATTATATATATATATATATATATATATATATATATATATATACATATACATACATACATATATATATATATACATACACACACTTTCTGAGGCACCAGATCCTACTGAGCATGTGCAAGATTCACAGTATATACATATATGCATTTTGTGATTGGCTGATGGGTGTCATATATAAAATATATAAAAAAAAAATGTGTCATAAATCTACTACTCATTTAAAATTCAAAGAGCTTTTACTTTGTCTTTTTATTATGCATTTACTAACTATGCTAACCTATTGTGTTTAGTGGTCATTTAAAATCACCATTAAATGCAGCAGATCTGCATAATCACCAAATGATAATACACAATAATATAAAACATGTTTTCCTAGACACTTATGAGTTACGCATGCTGCAGGGTGTGCAGAGGGGAACACGAATTGCACCCCTGGATAGCATATGAATAGTGATCCTGAACAGCACTATTCATGTTCCTCCCTGCACACCCTGCAGCATGTGTAATTCATAAGTGTCCAGGAAAACATGTCTGAGGTGGCAAATCTAACTACAACACATTAAAAACACTCCTGCAGAACAGTTTATGTAAATGTTTGCAATTATAAATATCCATGTGTCTGTTTTGTGATGATAAAATAGTCTCACAGGATACAATGAAAGGTTTCTCGGTGACCTCACAGATGCAAATGAGGGGTTGGCCATAGTCATTTTTTGAGGCTTTCTAAAGGGGTGGTTGGGATTTTTCACCTTTTCACAGTTGTGCAATTCAAAAACACACTGTTGCCCCAATGTTATTAATATTTACAGAACATCTTTATAAATATGGAAAAAAGTTTCAGGTTAGTTTTTCTTGGTTTTAAAGTGACACTACACATAGGCAAAAAACAAAAACAAATTTTATATATATATATATATATATATATATATATATATATATATATATATATATATATAGCACACACACACAGAGGAAGTCAAGCACTCACTTGCAAGCACTCAGCTAAGATTAAAAGCAAAAATGGAAGTGTTAGTTACCACAACCGGACAGGCGCAGCAGGTACCACTTCAAGGTTTCTCCCAAAACCTGGGTCCCTAATACAGCCAAACAATGGAAGCTCTCAATCAAACTGGGAACAAGTCGAGGGTGCACAGACTTATGTAATCACCTTAGACATAAACAAAACACTGAAAGGGACTGCACTCTCAGACTGGACTGGGTACACATCCAATGACCCTGCAACATGCACAGCCCTGGGTGCTAAAATGAGTGCTAGACTTCCTCTTTGTGCTGTGTTAATTTGTTTTAAAGTTGTAATTTATAGGCATCAATTTAGAACAGAAAGGAGATTATTTTGTTGCCCTTCCTTTGAAAGACTAATCAAACTACAATAAATATATTCAGTGTATCTATGGTGATGTGTGGATTAAGCGGATCTGTGGAAATATCTGCAGAAATGGCAAGACAATGAAAAATGCACTGATATTTTCCTTAACGCTCCGTGCACTGCTGCATCTTTGTGTATCTAAATTTAAAAACAATGTGAGTGAATTAGCAGATTTATAGGCTGCGTGAGCCCAGAGGTGTGTGCTCAAAATTCCAGACATAGAATCCCGGGGGACTTGCTGTTTTGGAATTGCTCATACAGCCTGATTGAAATAAGAGATGCTTATCTAGTTTTGTTCTGTAAACCATTTGTTGGTATTCAGCACCTTTCACAAATCACTTGCCATGCAGTGCAAGTAATTAGCAACTTGTATTAATTACAAAGCCTCCTAATGATGCTGTTCTGGACATCTAGCAAAAGCCTTAGTAAAAGCTGTGCTAAAAAAAAAAAAAGTAAAAGCTGTGCTAAAAAAAAAAGCAAATTAGAAAAATAGAACAATACAGAAACACAAACCTCCTTATTACTTATATTTAAACCCAATACCCCTTACACCCAACAATTCCTATCTCATAGTATTAAAACCACACACAGCAGTGAATTTTGTTCTATTTAAAAAGCTTAATAATATTTTTGTCTAAATTGCCCCCTGAAATAAGCATTAACCCAGTCTGCAAAGCAAATAAGCTTCTAAGTTATTGAGCACAGTGACAGAGGAGCTGATTGTGGCATATGCATGGTGTGAATATACCAATCAGCAACTCAGTAGGATTGGAAAATGGCACCTGGATTGTGTAAATGGTAACACTGTAAGACTGAAAGAGTAACAGAACATATAATCTGTACAAACATACTTAAAATGTTATGGTGGCATTTTAAATGAATTTTTTTTATGTGTCACAGCAAAAGGGATAAACGTGTAAAGTCACACTATCAGGTACAATGCATTAGTACTCATGAGAATGACAAAGCTGGTGAGACAATAAGGAGAGTCATACAGATGTGTCTACCTATGGCCTTGTTCCTATTGCTGTTGGTTTATGTTACCACAAGGTTACACAGTTTATATCTCCATATACTTTCCTGGGATACTTGTCTACAACAGTATTAGAAACTAGACCTATGTGTTTTAACCCTCAAGATGTGTTACTTTTTTATGTTTTTTTTTATGCTTTAACAAATTAAAATGTACTAAAAGACATGCACCTAGACTGTGACGCAGTCAGTGAGCCTACTGTAGTATTCTACCAAGGCTGGTCTTGTTTTTATATTGCTGCAATTATATCTGTCCTATAAACATTCAGGATTACTGTTCATCCATATGGCATTAATACCCGGCCTGCTGTGAAGACACCTGTAAAGAAAACACAACACGCAATGAAAACACTGCCACCTTTTAACCCCTCGCCCTCCTGTATCTAACGAATGGTTTAAATTGCACACAAAGGAGCGATACCTCAGTACTACATCAGTGCTGTGTAACTCACATAGCAAGGTAGATTTTACATGTGCTAGTGGGTTTGATATATGAAAATGATTGTAATAGTGTATTCATTGTTACTCTTAAAGGATATGAAACATATTTTCTTTTGCGATTCAGACAGAACCAGTAGGGGACCTACTCAACAGAGGGCCCTGGTGCAAAAATGTTTTTGGACCCCCCAAAAGGTAACTGTATAATGATTTTGAGGATAGCTAGGTAGGTACTACACCTGCAACCTGCACTAATAAAATGCTCACCTGGATTGTACACATTCTGCACATGCCTATTTATAGACTGACTGCTATGGGGCCCCACAGTCCTTGGGCCCCGGTGCTGCTGCACCAATGGTAGTTCCGCCCCTGAACTAGGGTTGCCACCTCGGCCATGTTTTCCTGGACACTTATGAGTTACACATGCTGCAGGGTGTGCAGGGAGGAACATGAATAGTGCTATCGAGGGTCACTATTCATGTGCTGTTTAGGTGTGCAATGCATGTTCCCCTCTGCTTACCCCCTGCAGCATGTGTAACTCATAAGTGTCCAGGAAAACATGGCCGAGGTGGCAACCCTACCCTGAACAGATCATACAATTTTAAAAAAAGTTTCCAATTTACTTCTATTTAGTGATGTCACAAATAGTTCGCCGGCGAACATAGCTTGTTCGAGTTCGCCGCGGTGGGAGAACATATGCGATGTTCGATCCGCCCCCTATTCGTCATCATTGAGTAATACTTTGACCCTGTACCTCACAGTCAGCAGACACATTACAGCCAATCAGCAGCAGACCCTCCCTCCCAGACCCTCCTACCTCCTGGACAGCATCCATTTTAGATTAATTTGGAAGCTGCATTCTTAGAGAGAGGAGGGACATTGTAGCTGCTGCTGATTTAATAGGGAAATCGATAGCTAGGCTAGTGTATTCAGTGTCCACTACAGTCCTGAAGGACTCATCTGATCTCTGCTGTAAGGACAGCACCCCAAAAAGCCCTTTTTAGGGCTAGAACATCAGTCTGCTTTTTTTTTTTTTTTTCTGTGTAATCTAATTGCAGTTGCCTGCCTGCCAGCGTGTGTGTCAGGCTCACAGCGTATACTGTGCCCACTTGCCCAGTGCCACCACTCATATCTGGTGTAACAGTAGTGTAGATTAAAAAAAAACAAAAACTTTTTTGACTGTGTTAAATAATAGCAGTCAGTTTCCTTCACACGTGTGCATTTCAGTGCCTGCCTTCCAGTGCACAGTGTCACCCCAATGCAACTCATATCTGGTGTAACAGTAGTGTAGATTTACAGAGGCTTAGATACAAGATAATCACAGAGGTTAAAAGTATATTATTATAAATGTGTTAGTTATGCAAAACTGGGAAATGGGTAATAAAGGGATTATCTATCTTTTAAAACAATAAAAATTCTGGTGTAGACTGTCCCTTTAAACGGGGAGTTTGGTCTGTCACTGTGAAGCGGGCGTAACCCTTACACTACATGATCGATACAACATCATACCTGATGTTTTAAAGCACGTTGTTCCAAACAATTTAGGAATGTTAGGTGATTTATGCCCTTTATGGATTAAAAACAGACTCTGCATCAACTATGTAATTTTCCATGGGAGTTTTGCCATGGATCCCCCTCCGGCATGCCACAGTCCAGGTGTTAGTCCCCTTGAAACAACTTTTCCATCACTATTGTGGCCAGAAAGAGTCGCCTGCCTATTGAAGTCTATGGCGGTTCGCCCGGTTCGCGAACAGTTGTGGAAGTTTGCGTCCGCCGTTCGCGAACCCAAATTTTTATGTTTGCGACATCACTACTTCTATTCTCATTTTGCTTTGTTCCCATGTTATTCTTTGTTGAAGAGATACCTATTTAGGTTTCTTGAGGACTAAATGGTAGGAAATAGTGCTGCCATCTAGTGTTCTTGCAAATGGATAACAGTCTAACAAAACTGCCATATATTGATCCAGAAACGTACACGCTTCTGAGCTTTTTTTGCAAAAGACACCAAGAGTATGAAGAAAATCTGATAATATAAGTAAATTAGAAAGTTGTTTAAAATGACATGCTCTATCTGAATCATGAGAGAAAAATGTTGAGTTTAGCGAACCTTGAACACTTTTAAAATCAATCAAGTGTTGAATTCTTACTGGGTAAATACAAATATGTTTTGTTTTTTTTAAGTATCATTAGATAGTAAAACATTTATTTTGCTCTTCATAAAGATAATCTATTTTTTGAAAAACCTTTTTAGAAAATATTCTACATTTTTTAATATAAACTATTATTTCTGTAAGGTTATTTCAATCTTTCAAAAACATTTGGTTGGTTTTTAATGTTGCAGAACCACCTCAAGTGCTATTTATGCTGTACTTAAAGTTAAAGACTTCAGAGCGTAGGTGATTATAAAGCAGGTTTTTTCAATGTATTGATGTGGCAGATCTATAGTGTCATCTGAAGAATTGACCTCAAATCGTGTATCAAACTGTATCATACAATGTATCATAGTGTGACTTAACAGCTCTGTATCCATTCTCTGTTACCCAGAATCCCTCACTAAAACATCAGCTAATCACAACATTGTCTCTTTGCAAACGGCCCCACTTTGATTTCAAATGATTTGGGAATTTAGTCTGTAGCTAGCATACAACAGGTTCATCCTTGTGGGCTACAAACCTTCACTAGTACAGTAGGGATAGATGAATCTGCTGAAAGTGTAATTCGCTTGATAGAACAAATAGTACTGTGAACAAACATTTGGGGCAATCGCATGTTGATAAAAAAAAGGAAAATCCATTAAAATTCAGTGATCAAATGTTATTTCCGGTCTTCCAATGTTACTTTTTCCCCCCAAATGTTAATAGTTTTATTTAATATCCACAATTGACATTTCAAATGTAACATTCAATCTAACACATTCTATTCAGAAGTTGAATTGTTCATTTGGTAGGGAATTTAGTAAACTGATAAATAATAGATACAATTTTTTTTGTTTGTTTCTATTTCAAATATTGCATAATTTGAATATTAGATTTAAAGTGAGCATTATAAAAACTATTACAAATATATCAATTCAAATGTTTCTATTTTGAATAATGTATCATTCGAAAGCTACATTTAAAGGCAAATAAAACCCAATTTTATTTATTTCATGATTCATATAGAAAATACAATATTAAACAACTTTTCCCATTTCTATTATCTAATTTGCTTCATTCTTTAAATATCTTTTGGTAAAGAAATAGCAATACACCTGGGTGACCAATCACACGAGACATCTATTTGCAGCCACCAATCAGCAGCTACTGAGCCTATTTAGCTATGCCTTTCAACAAAGGATATCAAGAGAATGAAGCAAAATAGAAGTAAATTGGAAATTTGTTTAAAAATGTATGATCATGAAAGAAAAAAAAAAAAGAGTGCTGAAGGATATATTTGTATTTCTAAGGGGAAAAAGGTGTCTCATGTCCCTTTAAAGATAGAATTAGAAATACTATTACATTAAATAAATGGTGTACAAACATTTGAAATTTAAAACAAATAATGCGTTAAATTTAATGTCATTTTACAAATGTTGCAAGACATTCGCCCATCTCTATTGTACAGTTCTAGTGGGTGGGTTTAGTACCTAAATTGCTGTTTTTGTATATGGTCCATTTATTGTTGAAAATACAAAGGTGAAGTTATAAGTATTTCAGCTTTGTTTCATGATGTGGGATTTGTTCTGCGCACAGCATAAAGGGCCTTATTTACATGCACAGAATCTCGTGTTTGTCTGAGAATTGCAGCTAACAGTCGGGGTATTTTATTCTTCCATAACAAAGAATAATTACAATCCTTCTGCCAGAATTTGCCGTTCTCAATGCTTACTATTTAAGTTGTAGCTTAAAAATGCTTTGCTTCATAAGTTCCAACTGTGTTTCATGCTTGATTACACACAGCATACCCCAATACACTACAACCATTATATTTACATACCTATAAAAGCATGAGACAAATTCCCTATCATGACATCAGACAAACTAAAAACATATCAGAATCTCTTTTTATGAAAAGATATCAATAGTTTAGAGATCATACAAATTATCATATATTCAACCGCTCTCTTCCCTTCCTTTTAACAAATAACTTCAGGTTGTTCATTCTATCAGAATCGGTACACCTGTATGCAATAGGTTATCCTTATTATGAGCCTATTCAATAGCAGAGCAATGTTTGCAAATTAATTCTACTTCTGAATGATAATAGGTAACAAGGTAAACTGAACTATAGAACTCAAATACAAAATTCTTAAAGGGACAGTCTAATTGAAAATGTTTATTGTTTAAAAAGATAGATCATCTCTTTTTTGCCCATACCCCAGTTTTGCATGATTGCCTTGTATTTAAAGGGACACTGAACCCATTTTTTTTTCTTTTGTGATTCAGATAAACCTTGAAATTTTAAGCAACTTTCTAATTTACTCCTATTAGCAATTTTTCTTTGTTCTTTTGCCATCTTTATTTGAAAAAGAAAGCCCAGAACCTTGGACAGCACTTGTATATTGGTGGATGAATTTATCCACCAATCAGCAAGAACAACCCAGGTTGTTCAACAAAATGGGCCGACATTCTTGCTTTTCAAATAAAGATACCAAGAGAATGAAGAACATTTGCTAATAGGAGTAAATTAGAAAGTTGCTTAAAATTGCATGGTCTATCTGAATCACAAAAGAAAAAAATTGGGTTCAGTGTCCCTTTAAGCCTCTGCAGACTGTTACCTTATTTCAGTTATTTTGACAGACTTGCATTTTAGCCAATCACTGCTGACTGTAAAATAACTCCACGGGAGTGAGCACAATGTTATCTGTATGGCACACATGAACTAGCGCTGTCTAGCTGTGAAAAACTGTCAAAATGCACTGAGATAAAAGGAAGCCTTCAAGGGCTTAGAAATTAGAACAAAGCAAATGTGTTGATAAAAGAAATTTGGAAAATTGTTTACAATTGCATGTCCTATCTGAATCATGAAAGTTTAATGTTGACTAGACTGTCCCTTTAACCTTTTTGCTGCTAAGTCTTTTTTCACCCCAGTGCTGAGCCAATTTTGAGCTTTTTTGCTACCAAGATTTAAACCCTATTGTAAGTCAAATTTTATTGAGTAACCTACATAAATTATATATTGTATTTTTAGCAGGCCCAGCAGATTCACAAGCTGCTATAATCACATTTATAATTCATGGCATATGAGACAGCTGTAAAAATGTTATTAGATTTTGGTCAAAAGTAGTGAAAATGGCCAAGTGACCACTGCTGTTACTTTGATCACCTTACTAAATTGTCCTCATGGGTAGCCACATGTGAAATAGGGGCCCATACGGGTCTTTGGGGGTTATAAATTAGTATAAGCATTTGCTAATATAATTATTTTTATTTAGCTTTATTAAAATGTACAAGGTGAAAGCTACCCTGCTAATCTGTGAGGCACCAGCTACAGATAAGGGGTACCTGCTTTTCACGCTCTACCACCTCACTGGCTTCCACCTGAATAGGTGCGCGCACATATCAGATAATGTTTACATTAGTAGGAATGTATTGGTGCCTTATACATTTTTAAAATATTATATATATATATATATAAAGGATTTACAATATTTTATTAGAAATGCACCTATATTACCAATTTCAATGCAAAATGATTGATGATAAATTTTGTAATATCCTTTTAAATGTAAATTCTAGCATACAAATAAACCACTCTAATTGGTTTGTCTTTTAACTATGTGTTTCACTTATAAAATCTTTAATTATATGTAATATGTATATGTCCTCAGCAGAAAAGGAAACCTATGTCCCAAAGTAGTGTAAACCATTGCACTTATTTTTAAAATATTTAAACAACTAGTATCATTTTTTTAAATTCATCTGCATATTTTTTCTTTGCTTTGAATACATCTTTCTATCTGGAATTTATTTTGTGTTTTAATGTCCCTTTAATACATAGTCAAAATTACACCCCTGGAACACCCCATTTTGCACCAGATACAGAAATATCTAGTGACTAGAGCACACGTGCATTCCTGCTTCTCATTTGTTTAGTAAGAAGAAATGTGCTTTAAAATAAAGTTACCTAACTACAAAGGGCCCTTTATTTCTACACTAGAATGTCCCTTTAAACAGAAAATGTTACTGTGAGATTACATGCTAGTGGTAACTGGTAATGCACCTGGACAAAAAATACAATTGTGTATCTGAGCTACATGTGTACCACAGATATTAGGCAATATGTGCATCAGTGCACCACAGATATTAGGCAACATATGTGTCTGCCTTTGGGCACATTAGAATTCTCTACCTATTGTCATACGCTTAGTGCTTCAAATGAGTAACCTACTGTGAAGAGTGTATATCCATATGTGATTAGCCATAAAAACAATTACTAAAAACTACAAGGTCAGTATCAGTCACATGTGCTTTGCAAATTATTATGTGGGCAGTTGTTTCCAACCTTTTTTTTTTCTCTTTTAATTGACACCCTTATACCTTTGGCATAGCAAAAATATCAAATGCAGTATTTTATTTTTTAATGACTATGGCACCACATTAATGTATTGTATTCCTTACAAAAGTGCAATACAGTGTATGTATGTGTGTATATATGTATGTGTGTGTGTGTGTATATATATATATATATTGCCCCTGCCATCAAAACTTTAACATTTTATGAGATTTTTGATCAAAGAAAGATGCTATAAGCTGTTGAGTATATTCTTAACCTTTATGCTGTGTGACACCCACAGCTGAGAATAATTGCTCAAGTATGCCTAGCCTCATAAGTTGCCCTGCTAAGTAATCAAAGTGATACACACCAATAACACATACACCAACTATAGATGAGTATGTTATTATTATTTTTGTGGGACTATGAGTGCTTTCTTTTTCTAAATGTATCCTTTTTTGGGTCTTTGACCCAACAGACAATATAAGTAATCTATGCAGCTGCAGCTATATATATTTGCATGTTTCCTAAGTATTTGGAAAGCTAGACATTTGTATATTGTGCATTGATATCAGTAAACAATCACTGTTTAGGAGACAGCAGTAGGGACATTGCAAATTTTATATATTTTTTGGAACATAAAAAAACTAAAATTATATGGTACAGGATACTCAATCGCAATGCAAAATATTTTATCATTTAAAACTAGGCTGACCATATTGCCGCTTTAAAAAGGGACACATATGAAAAATACATATGTCAGGGCTGTTTTCAGGGCTGTTTAAAGAAATGGTTTTGTATAAGAACCCTCACATATGTATTTTTCATATGTGTTCCTTCTTAAAGCGGCAATATGGTCAGCCTATTTAAAACCAAAAACCTTGGGTATATTAAATGCATGACCATAATTTAAGACTTTACTACCCCTTTATGGGAATACATAATTCATGGTATGCCCAAGGGAAATCATTTCTACCACCTCTTGGCAATTTTGAATTATGGTTTATAAATGCATCAGCTGGTGCAGCCTCTGAATTCCAAAGTAGGAAATCTTTAGTCATATGTCAATTTATTTATTTTTAATGACAAAAAATTAAATATCTCAAAGAATCCAAAAACTAGATTTTTTTCCAAAATATGCAACCCTGTAAAAGCTTACAGTTGTCTTATTTAAAGGGATATGGTACCAAAATATTGAGTCACTTGAAAGTGATGCAGCTAGGGTTGCCACCTCACCCATGTTTCCCTGGACACTTATGAGTTACACATGCTGCAGGGTGTGCAGAGGGGAATATAAATTGCTCCCTTGGACAGCACTATTCATGTTCCTCCCTGTATACCCTGCAGCATGTGTAACTCATAAGTATCCAGGAAAACATAACAGAGGTGGCAGCATATCTATTAAAAGCTTACTAGAAAATGTCCCCTGAGCATATATGTGTAAAAAGGAAGCTATTTTATCTCAACATTTCATCAGTAGCCACATTATGTTGTAAAGGGAATTTAAAGAGACATAATACTCGTATGCTAAATCACTTGAAACTGATGCAGTATAACTGTAAAAAGCTGACAGGAAAATATCACCTGAGCATCTCTATGCAAAAAAGGAAGATATTCAGACATCCCAACTCTCCCTGAAGTTCAGGGAGTCTCCCTGATTGTAATAGCGGCTCCCTGATGCCAGCAAATGGAATGCAATCTCCCTGAAACTCCAAGTACCATGATCCAATGTGACCGAAATCCGGAAAAGTGTTTCTTTAAGGAATGCCTTTAGTTGCTGGGACGTTATAGAACCCTCAAAGCATGCATCAGTAACCAAAAAGCCCCCACTGATTTTAATAAAATAAAACACAAATACTACCTTATTTACTGCACGTAATTAAACTTTGTATTCTAAAATATTTAAGCATTCAACAAGCGTACGATCACTGGAAAATAGGTTTGTTGTATGTCGTTGTGCAATAAAGCTACTTTTTTAATGTGAATTTAGTGGGAAGCTACTTTAATGATAAGTCTCTATCTTATTTAGGGTTTTAATGTGTCCAATATATAACTGGGAGTGGGGGTGGCAGCGCAGTAGCGGGAGAAGCCACCTCCCTGAAATGAGATTTTAATGAAGGGATGTATATCCTGCGCAAAAAACAGAGAGGGAAGGGGGAGGGGGAAACCTCTAGCTCTCCGCGGCGGGTACCCTAGTGGACCCAACGTATAGGACAAATAGAAAGAAAGTGGAGGGGAGCGCCAATAAAGGCTGAGGATAGGGGTTACGGAAATGTGCCCGCAATGCAGGTTAGAACTGGTAAATAAAAAGGTGTTTAAAATTCTGGAATTTATTCACAAAAAAGTTAAAAATATATTTCAACAAAACTGTTAAAAATATGTCACAATAAGCTCCTCATAAAACATATACAATATTATAAAATCATGGATCCATGTTACAATAATCAAGGTAAAAAAGATTAACAATGATACTTGAAAAATACACTGGTGATGAAAGGTTAGCCTGGTGTGCTGACTTAGGTTTATTCAAAGTACATAGTAAATACTCCTAGGGTTGTTAACAGTTAGTTCTTGTCCAAGAAAATGGTGACAAACAATAGTGTCTTGCTTAGTGTCCAATTAAAATATTGTTCGATAAAATAGTAGAAAATGAAGAATGTGATCACTCGATGTAAAAAATGAAAAATTCAAAAGTGAAAAATAGTGATTTTGCAAAAAATTCCACAAAAATATATTCCAAAAAAATAAAAAGTGAAAAAATTAGGAAATTAATGAAATCCTCCAAAAATGCGTGAGAAGCAGACAAACAGAAATACTCAAAAATACATTTTGGAATGCTGAGTGTCTGTGAATCCAATATATCCAAAGTGATAAAGTGATTTCAGTGCAATGGAATAGTGGCTGAGTGTTGATGCTATACAAACAAACAAATTGAATTGTATATAAAAAACCTGTAAAAGAAAACAAACAATACTATAACATATACCAACTGTTAAGTTTATATATCAGTATTAAAATGTATTTCTGTTTGTATGCTTTTCACACATTTTTGGAGGATTTCATTAATTTCCTAATTTTTTCACTTTTTATTTTTTTGGAATATATTTTTGTGGAATTTTTTCAAAATCACTATTTTTCATTTTTTACATCGAGTGATCACATTCTTCATTTTCTACTATTTTATCGAACAATATTTTAATTGGACACTAAGCAAGACACTATTGTTTGTCACCATTTTCTTGGACAAGAACTAACTGTTAACAACCCCAGGAGTATTTACTATGTACTTTGAATAAACCTAAGTCAGCACACCAGGCTAACCTTTCATACCAGTGTATTTTTCAAGTATCATTGTAAATCTTTTTTACCTTGATTATTGTAACATGGATCCATGATTTTATAATATTGTATATGTTTTATGAGGAGCTTATTGTGACATATTTTTAACAGTTTTGTTGAAATATATTTTTAACTTTTTTTGTGAATAAATTCCAGAATTTTAAACACCTTTTTATCTACCAGTTCTAACCTGCATTGCGGGCACATTTCCGTAACCCCTATCTTCAGCCTTTATTGGCGCTCCCCTCCACTTTCTTTCTATTTGAAATTAGATTTTGCAGGTTGGGATGTCTGGATATTTTACCTCAAAATTTCCTCAGCTCAGCAGAGTAAGTTCTGTGTAAAAAGTTATACTTTAGCTGCAGGTAAAAAAATAATAAAAAAAATGAAGAAATGAACAGCAGCCAATCAGCATCAGCAGTGCTGAGGTCATGAACTCTTTTACTGTGATCTCATGCGATTTCACTTAACTCTCATGAGATTTCATAGTAAACTTCCTTAAACTGAATAGGGAAATAAGATGAGTGTGCACGAAAGCTCACTCCCTTAGCTGTCCCGGGACAGACATACTGATTTGCTACTTAGAAGTCCTTTACAATGGGATGTGACTACTGAGGAACTTTTGAGGTAAAATATCTTTTTTTTTTTTACATAGAGATGGTCAGGTGATATTTTCTAGTCAGCTTTTTACAGCTATGCTGCATCACTTTCAAGTGTTTCAACATTTGGGTATTATGGCCATTTAAGCTTCCAAAGGAGCATGCATTTGGCATGTGCAGGCACAGTCACTTTATTTCCCTCCTCAGTTTAAAGTAAATGTCAACTTTCATGATAAAGTGCCCAGTTTTTTTAAAAAAAAAACTATTAAAAACAGGGGCGCTTTCATTCATGAAAGTTCACATTGCACCAGATTTTACAAATACCTTTTTCTCCTGAAACACTGGATCGCAGATCCAGGCTCTCTCCAATCATGGAGGAAGCCGGTTTCGACATTGCTGTGTTAGTACAGCAGGAAGCAGCAGGCTGGGCTATCGGCGATCCGGTGCAATGTAAAGTGCCCCTGTTTGTAATAGTTTTTTTTTTTTTTTTTTTAAACGGGCACTTTATCATGAAAATTGACATTCACTTTAAGGAAGTTTACAATTTAAATATTTTGAGATGTTGGTGATATCCCAAGAGATCACAGTAAAATGTGTCCTTTACTGAAGCTGATTGGCAGGTTTTTTTACTTTTTCACTATGTATTTATATGACAGTAAAAATAGAAGCTACTCTGGTGAGCTGAAGGAATTTTGAGGTAAAATATTATCCTAACTAAAATAAAATTTGCTCATGAATTATTTTTAACGCTTCAGTGTTTTTCAGATCTATTGATGCTATTTTTAGCACAATAATGTATCTTAGAGCAATTTACTGATTCAGCAGATTACTGAATGTTTAGATGAGTATGTTATTTGACAAATAAAGCAACGTACGTGTATAATTGTAGTGTTACATTGAATTGGTCTGTAATAGTGTGACATTAATGAGTTGCCAAAAATGATATATTAGGACTGCTGTTCGCACAGTTTGTTTTCAATAAAGCATATAGAGAAAAAAGTGCCATGCTTTTCATTCCAGAGCTGAGCCTGTTGAGAGAGGGAGGGCAGGGGGAGGGATATGGGAAGGGAGGGAGTAATCCAGTATTCATCAGTGACTGGGGAAGTGCTCATTCTGCTAAAGGCAAGGACGGCTGACAGATTTGAGAAGCAGACGGGGCTTGTCATACTGGGACTAAAACTTTGGGGAATTTTCACTGTAATTATACTGGATTTGTGTTTGCAAGGATATACATAATTTCACTCTGGATATGCGGACTCGTCTGCTGCTTCCCAGGTTTAAAGTAAGTGAACATCTCTCGCATGGATATTCTAGTGACTTCACAGTAGTCTACAGTACTTTGTGTAGTAAAGATTGTGAAGCCATAAATAGCCTTGTTGCAAGACATGCCATTAAAATTCTTTACTTTTATGGGAAGGAATTACAAATATAGAAAACATTCATTTTAAATTGATGCAAATTTTTTTTAGATATTTCTGGGATAGTTGTAAAACATCCAGAAAGTAGCTAAGTCTGTGAATGCAGCAGCGGTACAGTCACACCACCATCTGTCTCACATTTCCTGTGTTATGCCGGGAGCTGATTCTTAAAATTGTTTTTAGTGGAAGAGGTCCATGCATTAATAAACAGTGTGATTTCTGATGTTATCTATAGTCCTTGCACCTCTCTGTATTTTAGAAATCAGATTGTCAGCTTCACTTGCCTGTAGCTTGCTGCAACTGAAATGTATTCTGTGTGCAAACAGCTTACAATAAAAATACAAATATATGCTAAGACATTACACAGGTATTCTTCCTTTGACATGTTGAAAAAAGTGAATATAACAAACACAGAATGCTTCCTAGATGGTTGCTGTCTAAGCTTGTGGTATAATAAGTTATGAGTTATTCTCACTGATGGTATTCTACAGTGTCTGAGCACTGGCATTTGGCAGCAATATATGTTACTGCTTATAATAAATACCATGCAGATGGATGCAAAACCTCAATCAGATCTGTCATTTAAATTTAATTAAAGAATAAAAAAAGGACCTGATGATAGAAAACCCATATTGTAACAAGCAGACACCAACCTTAAAGGGACACTGTACCCAAAATTTTTCTTTCGTGATTCAGATTGAGCATGAAATTTTAAGCAACTTTCTAATTTACTCCTATTATCATATTTTCTTCATTCTTTTGGTATCTTTATTTGAAATGCAAGAATGTAAGTTTAGATGCCGGCCCATTTTTGGTGAACAACCTGGGTTGTCCTTGCTGATTGGTGGATAAATTCATCCACCAATAAAAAAGTGCTGTCCAGAGTACTGAAACCAAAAAAAAGCTTAGATGCCTTCTTTTTCAAATAATGATAGCAAGAGAACGAAGAAAAAATGATAATAGGAGTAAATTAGAAAGTTGCTTAAAATTGCATGCTCTTTCTGAATTACAAAAGAAAAAAATTGGGTTCAGTGTCCCTTTAATATGTAAGATTGCTAGGAAATCGTATGAGTTGTTTTTATGTAATGTCTAAAATCCAGTGGTTTTGACTACATTATGACTGTTTCGTTATATCAAGGCTGGACTTGTTTGTTTTCCTACTGGTGGTAATTATATCCTACCTAGTGTTGATTTGTAGTTGTAATATGCAGAATATCAACAAAGAGGTAGGCAGACATAAAGATGTAGAATAGTGTTTAGATGTTTACTTGCTGTTGTGTTTTTTTCCTTTAGTAGCATGCAGAGACCTCAGAATATTTTGGCTATTTTATTATTGATATTGGCAGAGCTTGTGACTGGAGGCTACTTTACTTCCCAGTTCCCAATGAAAACCTTTTATTTGGGGAATGCATTTTATCCTACAAATCTCATTTAATATCCTGTAGTTGAGATTTGTCCTGTTAATTTTATTAGAGAGGGATACAAATACAGAGTCCAACATTAGTTTGCCTTCAAATAATAATAAATAAATTAAAAAAAACACTACCAGAAGAGGTTTTTTTTCTGTCCAGTAGGAGGTAAGCAGGTACAGGAGTAATTTGCAATGTATCTCCTTACAGATAGGATGGTTGATGGAAATGACTTCCAGTAACAGTTTTTTAAGAATAAAATGGTATATCATTTATTTCTTTTAAAAAATTGTTTTTCTACAAAAGTCCCCATAAATTATTAGTTAAATCATTTGATAATGTTTTCTAAATGGCTGGAATATACCATGACATTTTTAAAGGGACTTGACTAAACCTTTTATCATTCAGTTAGAGCTTGCAATTTTAACTGACTTTTTTTTTAATTTACTCATATTACATTTTCTTCAGTCTATTAGTATAATTTGTTGAAAAGCATACCTAGGTAGGCTCAGCAGCAGCAATACACTTATGGGAGCTAGCTGGTGATTGGTGATCACTCTTATACCCCTCTTGTAATTAGCCCACCAAATGTGTTCAGCTAGGTCCCTTTAGTACATTGCTGCTCAGGAGGTGTACATCCCCTTTTTGCAGTGGTTAAACACATAGTTATATGCAAGTACAGTGCAATTCAATAATAAAATGCTCTAACATAGCATTTTTTTTCTACTTGTGTGTACCTTTAACCTTTTAACGCCGTTATGCCGTTCTATTCCGTCATATTTACACTGGGCTTTAAAGCCGTTATGACGGAATAGAACGTCATATCAAACGGCTGTCCTGAAGCCTTCTGCGCTTCAAGGACTTGATCGCGGTCTGGAGGGCGTTCCTAGGGTTGTAGGGACGCCCCCCAGATGCGATCCAATAATTGAAATCTCGCGATCGTATGCACGATCGCGTAGTTTCAATTTGTCTACATCGGAACAGGTGTTCCGATGTAGACACTTTAACCCTGTCACGAAAGGGTTAAGGAATCTCTGGCATAACATTATTTTGAGAAATAATTACTCTCTTACTTCAGAAGGACATTAGATTTCGGGTTTTTATCTGCCATAAAATATCTCTTGTTTCTATTAAATAAAACAGCTTTGGGTTTTATTCCTTTCCCATAGCACAAAAAAAAACTACTAATACTTAGCATCCTGCACTAACCTAAGTAACCTGATGCTGTGTAACAAGGGGTGGGGTATGTATTTATTAGGAATGATTCAGCCATAGGTTATAAATGAATAACTAAATAGAAAAAAACTGGTTCTTGGAAACAAGACTTGCAGACTTTTATTTTTCTTTAAAGGTAATTATGTGGGGTGATGTTCAAACCGGAGGCAAAGATTATAGTTTTGGGACACAATAATTTAGGTGTTCATTCTATTTTGCTAAAGGAATGTTTCTGTTTTTATAGAATATATTGATTTTCTACACTAAGTAATTTCTAGCATAATTGTACAGAATTTTGTTTTAATGCATGAGCCCAAATTACTCACTGTTATGACAAAGGTAAAAAAACTAAACAAAAACATCTGAGAGGTTAGGGATTATTTTCCCTGGTTTTACTTATTTATTGGTCTTGTGCTTAAAGGGACACTCAGGTCAAATTAAACTTTCATGATTCAGATACAGCATGTCATTTTAAACAACTTTCCAATTTACTTCCATAAAAAGAAAATGTGCAAAGTCTTTTATATTTACACTTTTTAAGTCACCAGCTTCTACTGAGCATGTGCAAGAATTCACAGAATATATGTATATGCATTTGTAATTGGCTGATGGCTGTCACATGATGCAGGACCAGTGGAAATATATATAAATTTAAAATTTGTTAGAAAAAAATCTACTACTTATTTGAAGATCAGACCAAGTGATATTGCATTGTCTTGTTATCATGCATTTGTTGATTATGCAAATCTACTGTATTTACTGGTCCTTTAATAGAACTATGTATTGTGCATAAACATGTATTTTTATCCTATCAGTTATGCATTTGAAAGGGTGGCATGAAAAATGGTTATTTCAGATGCATTACACTCTTTTTGGCAAACAGTAGGTTAAATGATAGGTCAGAATTGAAATGTGCATAACAATTTTAAATAGAATAATTTTTACAATATAATTCCATTATCAGAAATTCTGCTCCTAAAATTTATCACACTTTTTTAGTGGCATATGCACATATGCTGTTACTCGTGCACTAGTATTCAAGCTGAGGGAGCTGGTGTTGGTGTGTATTGTGCCTGTGAAGACATAATTTGTGTCATATAAGCCACTGTTGACGCTCTGAGAAGGTGTAGTGTTTTAATACTGGTGCACAGGCCCTCACAGCATATATGCGTATGCCACTGAAAAACAGTACTTTATTAGACGCATTGTTGCTAATGGAAGTATAATGCAAATATGCTTCTAATTATTTTTTCAGATAGAGCATGTCATTTTAAGAAACTTTTAAATTCACTTCTATTTTCAAACAGGCTTTGAGCTCTTGGTATCCCTTCTTGAAAAAGAATACACACACATCCTACACTAGTGGAAGCTAGCTGCTGATTGTTGGGGTTTCCTGTCCCTTTAAACTGACTGAAATAATACAATATTTTTTAAGGCAAATGCTGTTAATACTAGTAAAGAAAGTTATTAAATGTAATTGTGGTGTTATTATATATTAAAGCCATGTAACATTTCCATAATTTATCATTATCAATATTAATTTCCTTTCCAGTACACTATTTTAAGATTATATTTTTGTATATTGTTTAGTTTTAATTTTGAATTTAATACTCAAGCTGGTGTTTAAGATATCTGCAAGTATCCTCACAGAGTCAACAAAATGAATGCCAGTTTAAAAATGGGTTTAAAAGTCCTATTTCCTGTTTTCTTTTAATATTTAGAGGAACATTTTTAAATTATTGTATTTCTCATTGCATGAATTGCTTAGTCTTGCCACAGGGTAAAGTCTGTAAAATTACTAAACACAGAAAACACTGGGAATACTATTTCCTTGCATAAGAATGTTAGTCATTTCCTTTTGGGCACTGGTGCTTAAGTGGTTTAAATCCAGACAGAATGTTTTCATATGTATGTACATCTGGGATATTGTTGTAATCTTACAAACTCATATGGTTTCTTTTCAACAAGATCATAAGAAACTTTTGGGGATTATTTATATTATTGTCACTGGTCAAAAATGAACTTGGGGAAAAAAATAAAATTATCTATCATCTATCTATCTATCTATCTATCTATCTATCTATCTATCTATCTATCTATCTATCTATCTATCTCTTTCCAAAAGAGATAAGCAAAGTCTTGCAACATACCACAGCCGCCAGGGTGCACTTCTTAGTAATGTGAACAGTCCTCGTTGAAGAAAGGGCACTCACTGGTCTTTTTAGCACAAAATGCAAAACTTTAATTCATCTTAAAAAGACATCCAATAGCAGTCATAACGTTTCTGTGTTATTTCAACACCTTTGTCAAATTTTTCCAAGCATCACAATCACGGAATACACATATCCCCAAAAAAGAATTGCAATATATAACATATAGATAGATATATAAGATATATCTATCTATATCTATCTCAGATTTAAATTATTATTTTTTTTGCAGAGACCTTGAAAATCTGTATCATGCATATAAAATAGCAGTAGCTAAACATGTTTGTTTTCCCCAGGACCTATTTTATGGGCACACCACTTGGCTGATTTTACTGACCACCCAACTAAAATTGAATCCAATATTGAGCTACAATTAGCTAATATTTTTTTTCTCTCTTCAATGATTGTTGCACACACATCATTAAAGGGACATGAAACCCAAAGTTTTTCGTTCATGATTCGAATAGAGCATAACATTTTAAACAACTTTCTAATTTTGCTTCTATTATCTAATTTTCTTCATTCTCTTGGTATCCTTTGTTGAAGGAGCAGTCATGCACTACTGGGAGCTATCGGAAAAGGCATATATGTGCAGCCACCAATCATCAGCTTCTGAGCCTACCTAGTTATACATTTCAATAAAGGATACAAAGCGAATTAAACAAATTAGATAAAAGAAATACATTGGAAAGTTATTTCAAATTAAATGCTCTATCTGAATCATGAAAGAAAAAATTCAATATATGTCAAATTATGCAATTGATTTGTGCTTTGGATAGCCTAAACAACATTTATAAATAGCTGAAAATGTTATAATATTGCAAAGTATTATAATGCATCAACCCAGCTACAAAAGTGCTCTGTGGGGGATGCTGGAAGCTAACCTGTAATGTATGTTTGGGTTTAGTGGATCATCCTCAAGGATCAATTGCTCCACTGGCATGTTAATGACAAAGCCCACATGTTTTAGTGATCAGGAAAAGCCTTCACAGCATAAAAACAAAAGTGTGTGTGTTTTTTTTTTTTTTTTTTTTATGTACAAGAGCAGTTCTTTCTTCCCCTTTTTTTTTTTTTTTTTTTTTTTTTTTTTTTTTAAATAATATAAATGTAATAAATTGTACATCTCAGCAGATAAAATATTTAAAAACTGTGTACTACCGAACTTAAAGTAATGGTAAATCTGCCCAATATAAAAATAACTGGAATTGGCGTACATTTTTACTTTAATTCATAAACTTTTACTTTTATTGCTCAAAAGTAAAGTTAATCATTAACATTACCAACTTTTAAAGGGACACTATACACCATTGCTCATATAACTGCATGTAATAGACACTAGTATAAGGAAGAATATGCACAGATAATGGTATAAAACCTTTTAAAAATGTACTTAGAAGCTCCCAATTTAGCACTGTTGGTGAGGTTAGGCTGGGACACCCACTGAAAGGGGATTAGAGCAGACTTTCGCCCCTCCCCTGCATTAGAAAAGACCCATTATTCAAACAGTGACAAATAGAAGTCTGTATACATCAGTATACATCTAAAACTGTGGGGGCTTTGTCAGAAGTCTGAAATTCAGCACAATGGTTTTGTACAAATGTATAGTTTTTGCTTTTTTTTTTTTTTTTTTTTTTTTTTTTTTTAACATTCCCAGATGGGCTATATAAAAGGATAATCTACAAAACATTTATGCAAATAAAATTATAGTGTACAATGTTCCTTTTTTAAAATAGCACCTCTTATGTTTTCCTGAATTAGCCAATCATTTTGCGTACCGTATGGCTCTGCAAGAAAAAAACAGAAAGTGGTTGCAAAGCTGTTGATGCACTCATATTCCTTAAACTGACAGATGCACGTGCATGTGTTGCACATACGCATTAGCTACCCTAGGTAAAATCCCTGGTAACGTCACTCACAGCAGAGATTTACCCCCTAAGTTACAGAGTAAGGAAAGACTGCAGCGCTCCCACAAAGCTTAAAAAGTAACTTTATTTAAAAGATTTAGTTCTGGAACTTTTGTTTAAACATTACAACTGACGAGCATATGCGCATGCGTTTCATTGCCAGTATCGGGAGCCTGCATTACTGTTTTTGTAGAGAGCAGGTGGGACCGTCTGTCACTACACTACAGAAGGACAAAAAGTTAGGGGATCTTGAAGCAAAAGAAGACAATAGGAATAAAGTTTAGTTTATTAAAATTCAAATTGTACATTTAAAAAAAAAAAAAAACAAGAAAATGTGGTTTTATTATACAAGTTTTATATAGATGTAAAAAAAAACAAGCATGACATTGATTACATTTGCCACAACTTTAAATAAACATTGTATTTGAATGAGAAGAATTTAAACATGTTGAAAATATTTTTTGTCTTGGGGAATAAGAGCATTTTATTATTGCACTAATGGTTGTATATAGCTGAGTGTGTAACCCCTGCAGATACATACAGAAACCCCTGCAAAGTCAACTACAGAGCTGCAATGCAATACTGTGAGTTAGCTAAACACATCTAGTGCGCCAATAACAAGAGACAAATGTGTGTACCCACCAATCATCAGCTAGCTCTCGGTAGTATAGGATCTGTGCATATTCTTATCAATAAAAGAATACCAAAATAGCAATATAAATTTGTAAAAATAAGTGAATTTAAGTGTCTTAAAATGATGATGTACTTATTATGCAAGTTAATTAATTTTGACTTTCCTTTTGATATAAGATTACAATTAAAAGTAAATTAGCAGTATCTGCTATGTACACAATGTGATGCTTATAGAAGATGCTTCAAAATGTAGTGTGTTAGCTATATTTTAATAATTTTCTCTAAATATGTAAGACTTAAAGGGACACTGAACCCAATTTTTTTTCTTTCGTGATTTAGATATAGCATGCAACTCTCTAATTTACTCCTATTACCAATTATTCTTCGTTCTCTTGCTATCTTTATTTGAAAAAGAAGGCATCTAAGCTTTTTATTTTATTCAGAACTCTAGACAGCTCTTTTTTATTGGTGGATGAATTTATCCACCAATCAGCAAGGACAACCCAGGTTGTTCACCAAAAATGGGCCGGAATCTAAACTTACATTCTTGCATTTCAAATAAAGATACCAAGAGAAAGAAGAAAGTTGCTTAAAATGTGATGCTCTATCTGAATCACGAAAGAAAAAATTTGGGTTCAGTGTCCCTTTTAAAGTGAATGTAAATTTAGATGATAAAGTGCCCATTTTTTAAAAAAAATCCAAAATTTACATTTCACTCGTGTTGTGAAAATACTTACCTTTTAATCTTGACAGCCGCTCCAGCAATTCCCCCAGTCGTCGCAAGCCTCCTTTATACGTCGGAAATGACGGAACGGTGAACCTCCAATCACGACTACCCCCCCCCCCCCCCCCGGGAATCAGTGTCTGATTCAACGCCATGATTGGAGGAAGCCGGATTTCTCATTTTAGACCCGGGAAGAGGCTTTGCGACTGGCGGAGGAAGAGATGCAGCGGCTGTCAAGATGACACGGTAAGTATTTTCACAACACAAGTAAAAGTGCCCCTGTTTTTAATCTGATTTTTAAAAACCGGGCACTTCATCATCTAAATTTACATTCACTTTAACTCACAGTAGTTAAAGTTGTGCTTTTAAAAGGACATTATAATAAAGAAATAGCGTTGTCTGCTTCATTATATATGTTTCTTCAAATAAATGTTGCCCACCTGAGTTCCCATGCCAGGGTTGCATATGTGTGGGTCACTCCAATGGAAGAAGATAATTCTTTTTATTGATTAGAATGTTCCTTTAATGCACAATGTATTCACTTTGTAAGAATCCTTTTTTTTTTTTTTTTAAAGTAGTGCAATATCTAACCTAAAATTGAGTCTGTGCTGCCTTCTGTAACAACTTACCTGATAAAAGAAGCTCTTTTTAATTGAAAACACTTTTAACCCCTTAATGACCACAGCATTTTTCTATTTTCTGTCCGTTTGGGACCAGGGCTATTTTTACATTTCTGTGTTTGTGTTTAGCTGTAATTTTCCTCTTACTCATTTACTGTACCCACACATATTATTCATAAAAGTGGGGAGTTAACCTTGGTTTCTAACTATCGCCCTATATCATTGCTCCCAGTATTATCAAAAATCTTAGAAAAATGCGTCCATACGCAATTATGCGAGTATTACCAACTTTCTAACTATCTGACCCCTGATCAATCAGGTTTTACAACTGCCCTCCTAAAAGTTTGCAACGACATCCAAACTGGCATTGAACAAGGAGACCTATCTGGAGCTATTTTCCTTGATTTCGCAAAGGCTTTTGACACAGTGGACCACGACATACTACTGCTCAAACTAAAAAAGCTCTGGTATTGCTGATCATCCGTTAACCTGGTTTAGATCATATGTATCGGATGGATCACAATATGTCTCCGTTTCTAACAGTGACTCCCTCCCTCTCCCATTCACGTGTGGTGTTCCCCAAGGTTCCATTCTCGGCCCCCTACTATTCACATTATTTATAAATGATCTGCCTAATGTTTGCAAATCTTCAACTGTACAAATGTACGCAGACGACACAGTAATCTATGCAAACAAATCTGATCTGCTGCAGCTTGAAGCAGTGCTCCAAGACCAATTCACAGAGGTAGAAAAGTGGATCTCAAAAAGCAAACTCTTCCTAAACTGCAGTCCACTCTTTCAAATACTTGGGTATGTTCTTAGACCCTAATCTATCTTTTGGCCCTCACATAGAAAAACTTGCATCAAAACTTTATCCAAAATTAGGTGCCCTGTACAGAAACAAATCTTGCCTCAGCCCTACAGTAAAGGAAAAGATTGTACAGCAAATGCTGATGCCTATTATGGATTATGGGGACGTAGTATATGCACCTGCAACGCAAACTCACCTTAATAAACTTAATACATTGTATAACTCACTCTGCCGCTTTGTGCTACAATGTAACTACAGGACCCACCATTGTGAAATGCTAAAAGAACTAAACTGGCTGTCGCTGGAATCCAGATGCACCCTCCATCTTTCCTGCCTTGTGTTTAAGAGCCTTTCTGGGAAGCTCCCACCCTACCTGAGCAGAATGCTCTCCCCGGCTTTTCCCACCTCCTATAACCTCCGATCCAGTACAAACACATTATTTAGCTTGCCTCAATACAAAAATAAAGCAGCTCGATCCTCCTTTTCCTACAGAGCGCCACAGTTATGGAATGACCTCCCGCACACTTTCAAACCTTCCCCAAGCCTAATATCCTTTAAGAGATCCCTCTCTACATATCTCAAAACAGAATGCACCTGTCATGGTTGATTATATATTTGCTACCTGTTCTATGTAAACGTTTTGCATATATTGTGTATTATTATTGTTTTTTTTTATTTTATTGTACCCTACTGTATCAATGCAATGTTTTGTGGACCCAGGACATACTTGAAAACGAGAGAAATCTCAATGTATCCATCTTGGTAAAATATTTTATAAATAAATAAATATTATATACCGTTATTTTCGCCATTAAATGGACTTTCTAAAGATACCATTATTTTCATCATATCTTATAATTTACTATAATTTTTTTTTATATAAAATATGAGGAGGAAAAACACACTTTTTCTAACTTTGACCCCCAAAATCTGTTATATATCTACAACCACCAAAAAAACACCCATGCTAAATAGTTTCTAAATTTTGTCCTGAGTTTAGAAATACCCAATGTTTACATGTTCTTTGCTTTTTTTCAAGTTATAGGGCAATAAATACAAGTAGCACGTTGCTATTTCCAAACCACATTTTTTTTTTTCAAAATTAGCGATAGTTACATTGGAACACTGATATCTTTCAAGAATCCCTGAATATCCCTTGACATGTGTATATATTTTTTTAGAAGACATCCCAAATTATTGATCTAGGCCCATTTTGGTATATTTCATCCCACCATTTCACAGCCAAATGTGATCAAATAAAAAAAAATCGTTCACTTTTTCACAAATTTTTTCACAAACTTTATTATTTACAAACAACTTGTGCAATTATGGCATAAATTGTTGTAAATGCTTCTCTGGGATCCCCTTTGTTCAGAAATCGCAGACATATATGGCTTTGGCGCTGCTTTTTGGTAATTAGAAGATTGCTAAATGCCACTGCGCACCACACGTGTATTATGCCCAGCAGTGAAGGGGTTAATTCGGGAGCTTGTAGGGTTAATTTTAGCTTTAGTGTAGTAGACAACCCAAAGTATTGATCTAGGCCCATTTTGGTATATTTCATGCCACCATTTCACCGCCAAATGCGATCAAATAAAAAAAAAAAGGTTACTTTTTCACAAACTTTTTCACAAACTTTAGGTTTCTCACTGAAATTATTTACAAACAGCTTGTGCAATTATGGCACAAATGGTTGTAAATGCTTCTCTGGGATCCCCTTTGATCAGAAATAGCAGACATATATGGCTTTGGCATTGCTTTTTGGTATTTAGAAGGCTTCTAAATGCCGCAGTGCATCACACGTGTATTATGTCTAGCAGTGAAGGGGTTAATTAGGTAGCTTGTAGGGAGCTTGCAGGGTTAATTTGAGCTTTAGTGTAGAGACCAGCCTCCCACCCGACACATCACACCTCCTGATCCCTCCCAAACAACTCTCTTTCCTCCCCCACCCCACAATTGTCCCCGCCATCTTAATTACTGGCAGAAAGTCTGCCAGTACTAAAATAATTTTTTTTTTTTTTATTCTGCTGTGTAGGATCCTCCCTGATTCCCCCCCAAACAGCTCTCTAACCCCCCCCCTCTACCTTATTGGGAGCCATCTTGGGTACTGGCAGCTGTCTGCCAGTACCCAGTATCCAATTTTTTTTTAATTTTTTTTTTTTTTTAGATTTTTCTGTAGTGTAGCTTCCCTCCTAGATCCCTTAGATCTTTTCTTTAGCAATTCCCTCCCCCCCTCTCTCCCACTTTGAGTCACAACATTTTTCCGTAGTGTAGCGGTTCCCACCCGCTCCCGCCCTGTGCACGCAGCTGCGATCCCGCCCCCCTCTTGATGCTAACTCCCATCGATGTCCGATGCAGAGAGTGCCACAGAGTGTCTCTCTCTGCATCGGATGGCTAGGAAATGTTATTGCAGGATGCCTCGATATCGAGGCATCACTGCAATATCCGGAAAGCGGCTGGAAGCGAACAGGATCGCTTCCACTGGTTTCAAAGACCGACGACGTACGGTGTAAGTCCTCGTCCGTTAACTGTATTTTTTTTAGAGGACGTACCCCATACGTCGGTCGTTAAGGGGTTAAACAAATGATCTTGAAAATAACTGACGAGTTGATATATAACTGACTGAGATAATATAACTGCAGGAATTATGAACTCTGTGAAGCAGGAAGCTTCAGATCCTTGTGGTGTTTCATTGTACATAGTGATGGAATAATGCTGTAAAAGTTGCTTAAGGGCTTAGCAGTACTCTTTAAAATAATGTCCTAGCATGTAGAAAACTAGTAACAGTAGATGAGGTTGAAAAAAACACTGAAGTCCATTGAGTTCAACCTATACAAATCAAATATACTTACAAAAAGCTCCAGTTGAGCTTAAATTAATACCACTAAAAGGTGACCCATTTAATACAAGCAATCATATCCATGAATTTTGTTTCCAAACAATTTTTAAATGTATCTAGGGTATTGGCATTCACTACCTCCTTTGGTAATGAGTTCCACAATTTTATTGCTCTTACAGTGAAAAAAACTTTTCCGTTGCAGGAGATTAAAGGGACATAAAACCCCAAAATTTTCTTTCATGAATTAGATAGAACATACAATTTTAAACATCCTTTCCAATTTACTTCTATTAAATTTTCTTGTTTTTCTTTGTTGAAAAGCATGAAGGTAACTTCATGAGTGTGCATGCGTCTGCAGCACTATATGGTAGCAGTTTTGCACCAAAGTTATACATTATAGGAGCACTATATGGCAGCACTATTTCCTGTCATGTAGTGCCTCAGGCATGTGCACGCTACCTACCTAAGTATCTCTTCAACAAAGAATAACAAGATAAACTTGATAGTAGAAGTAAATTAGAAACTTTTTTTAAATTGTATTCTCTATCAGAATAATGAAAGAAAAATGTTGGGTTTCATGTCCCTTTAACTCTCCTTTCCTCCAACCTAAAACCCAAATTGTGACCTCTTGTCACAAACCATTTTCTTGGACTAAACAGAGCTTCTGCCATCTCTGTATATGGGCCTTAAATATATTTTATATAAAGTAATCATGTCACCTCAGAGAAAACAGACCCAGTTTGGCTAGCCTCTCCTCATAGCTTAAATTCTCCATTTCCCTTATTAGCTTTGTGGCCCTTCTCTGAATTTTTTTCTAGTTCTGCAATATGTTTTTTTTGCGATCAGTCCCCAGAACTGCACTCCATACTCAAGGTGAGGTCTTACCAGGGATTTACATAGTGACAGAATTAGGATTTCCTCCCTTGAATCAATGCCTCTTTTAATACATGCTAGTATCTTATTAGCTTCTGAAGCCACTGCCCTGCATTGTGCACCCATCTTTAGCTAGTTATCTATACTACTCCCAAATCCCTTTCCTCCTCTGTTTGGCTAAGTCTTGTCCCATTTAAATAATACATTACCTGCTTATTTTTACTTCCTAAATGTAGAACCTTGCATTTTCTCGTATTAAATCTCATTTTCCATTTACCTGCCCATACTAATTTTTGCAGATCCCTTTGTAATGAAAGTTCATCCTGCTCTGACCTAATGACCTTACTTAACTTAGTATCATCTGCAAAAATAGAGATGTTGCTATTTAATCCTTGCTCCAAGTCATTAATAAAAATATTAAAAAGAACAGGGCCCAGTACTGATCCTTGTCCAATCTGAGTATGATTCATTCACTACTACTAGTTGCTCCCTATCTTTTATCCAGTTATTTATCCATGAGCTAACATTTTCAGCTTAAAGCAAAGAAGGGGAGCGGCGCTAAGAGAAGCAATAGGGTATCTACTATGATATATAAATTAATAGAGGGTGATACCTAATAGCTAGTGAGTTCAAATGCGGGTATACTATGTGTTATATCAAATAGTAATCGAAAATTAAACAGTTATAGTATGCAAAGAAATATAAATGATATATAAAACAATTAAGTATGGGTAAGAGAATTAGTTTATTCTTAAAAATACTGTATCACAATAAAATAATGATATGGATCCGGATCCTCTACAAATAGAAATTGACACTATTGCAGTAGTCTATGGTGGATCAAGTGGTATAAAATATATAACATATCTAAAAAAAATATGTATACGATATCTAAAAAATATAAAATATATATATAAACACAATGGGGAGATAAAATGTATGCCTGCAAAATAGGAAAAAAAGTGTCCAAGTGCAATTTGTCCATTTTAGTTTCCAAAAAATATAAGGAGCAGGGTCAGTGATAAAAATAAATTGATTTTCCAATGGTTGTGCACATACATAGGAAGGTGTCCTTTTTAAAGTGAAGGTAAATTTGGAACATGTTGAAGACACAAAGCAATAATTCTATACTATAATAAGCTAATCGCTAACTTTAAAAAAAATAAAAAAATATTCTATATTAGGGAAATAAAAAAATAAAACATACGAGTTACGTATAGAGCGGTCCCACCCACTCTATACCTGTTTCCAATGCACTTTCATGATCCTATGCTTTGGTTAAAGCAATGCTGGGAATAGTGCAAAAACGACAAGCGCGTTAGCCAAGCTAGGTTTTGGCAGTAAGATGGTTCAATACCTCAGCCAGTTAAACCATTCCCTAGATGCGGCCGTAAATATAACTAGTACGCATGCGCAAAACGGGAACGCGCGTGTACTCGGATGCAGAATTAGCCTCTAGTGCATGCGCATATCATCAAGTAGGTGGCCAGATTTTCAACTGACTGAAAATGTGACCAAGAGATAAAAAAATAATAATAAATAAATTGGATGTTTTTGCGGAGCAGAGAAAAGGGAATTCAAACAGAGATTAATGGATTTAGAATAAAAATTGAAAAAAAAAATGAATGAAACTCTAATTGATTTTAAACCAAGAATTGGATTGTGGATCAGCGTCAAGGTAACTTTACCTTCACTTTAAGTGATGGGAGTGTTATTCCAAATGTGATAAAATGGTGATATAAAGTACCCTAACACCGCTGGGTGAATAGTGCTGAAGTATCCTGTGTGTCAGCCTGTCAGCCAATATAGCTGCGTGATCACACAGGCATCCGTTCCTGGATCTTGTGATGAGTCTCTAAATAAGAGAGTGCATTCACTCAATGGCTTTGTGGTAAGCCTGTTTCCAGAGTATTGCTGAATATTTCTTCTTCTTTACTTCCTTGAATAGCTGTTACAGGTATATATATTTTATACCACTTGGCCGATCATAGACTATTGCAATAGTGTCATTTTTTTATGTGTAGAGGATCCGGATCCATATCATTATTTTATTGTGATACAGTATTGTTAAGAATAAACTAATTCTCTTACCCATACGTAATTGTTTTATATATCATTTATATTTCTTTGCATACTATAATTGTTTAATTTTAGATCACTTTTTGATATAACACATACCCGCATTTGAACTCACTAGCTATTGCGTATCACCCTCTATTAATTTATATATCATAGTAGATACCCTATTGCTTCTCTTAGCGCTGCTCCCCTTCTTTACTTTATGTTTCTCCATTAACACTTAGGGAGATCAGTTTTTTTTTGGGAATCCTAGCAATATTAGGGATATAGTGCGAGGCATTACATTTTTAGCTATTCCCAGTCCCTTAATTTTGTGCATTAATCTCTCATGTAGCACTGTATCAAAATCTAAGTATACCACATCAATGGATTCCACGTTATCTATATTTTTACTTACTTCCTCATAGAATCTAATTAGATTAGTTTGACGTGATCTATTTCTCATAAAACCATGCTGATTTGAACTCATAATCTTGTTTACACGAATGTGCTCATCAATATAATCCCTTATAATCCCTTCAAATATCTTCCCCACTATTGACATCAGACTAACTGGTCTATAGCTTCCTGGATCATCCCTGCTTCCCTTTTTCAATAGTGGCACCACATCAGCTTTACGCCTATCCTGGGGTTCTATGCCTAAGGATAATGAGTCTTGAAAAATTAGAGTAGAGGTTTGTTTATAACAGTGCTAAGTTCGTGTAAAACCTTGGGTGTATTCCATCTGGGCCTGGAGAGTTATTTACCTTAATATTATTCAGTTTTTTCCTGATATCCTCTATACATAACCCAGTTAATGGTATGGACTGGCATGTTCTAGTTTGTCCCAAAATATCCTCCATTGGTTCCTCTCTTGTGTATAAAGAAGAAAAGAACTGGTTTAGTATCTCAGCCTTCTCCCTGTCACTGTTAACCAGGCTACCCTCCACGCATTTTAATGTACCTATATTGTCCTTCTTATATTTTATGCTATTTATGTACTTAAAAAAAAAAACTTTTAGGGTTAGACTTTTTTGCATGCTTTGTTACATTCCTTATAAATATGGTATGTTGAGTCTATACTATTTTCTTTGAATAATTTAAATGCCCTACATTTTTTTTATTTACGACATTGGCTTTGATAGTTTATTTTTATTTTTATAACCATATGGTATTTGTTGATATGTATATTTATTTACCAAAGTTTAAAATGTTTTTCCCTTTATCCTCTGTATTTTTATTAGAAAATACTTTGTCCCAATTTGTTATTTAATGATTTCCTTTAAATCGTTGAATTTTGCTTTCTTGAAATTAAGTCTTAGTTAAACCTTTAAGACACTGCATATGAAAAGAGTTTTCAAATGTGACCATGTTCTGATCACTGTTACCCAAATGTTCTTTGACTTCTATGCTTGATATTATATCTGTATTGATTTGATAGCACTAAATCCAATATAGCTTTACTCCTAGTTGGCTCCTCTATTAATTGTGGCAAGAAGTTATCGCTGAGAACAAATCATGTTTTAATCAACATTTAACGGTTTGTCTAATATTTTGTTCATGCTAATATGCTAATTCATACAGAATTTGTGCAACATAAATCTTCTGGCTACATGGTTTTCCTATTGGCTCTCTGAGTCACGTAATTTAATAACTCTCTGGCATTTCATTCTGTTTGTGCCCAGTGATGTCGCTTCTCTCACATGCACTTACTGTTACTAGCCCACAGATCAATTGGCTTAAAGGGACATAAAACCCCAAATTGTTCTTTTAATGATTTGGGTAGAACATACAATTTTAAACAACTTTCCAGTTTACTTCTATTATCAAATCTGTTTTATGCTCTTGGTATCATTTGTTAAAGGAGCAGCATTGCACTACTGGTTTCTAACTGAACACATGGAGGAGCCAACGACAATCTGTAAATATATGCAGTCACCAATCCGCAACTAGAACCTAGGTGATTTGCTGCTCCTGAGCTTATGTAGATAAACCTTTCAGCAAAGGATAACAAGAGAAGGAAGAAAATTATATAAAAGAAGTAAATTGAAAAGCTGTTTAAAATTGTATGCTCTGTCTAAATCATGAATGTCTAATTATGACTTTACTGTCCCTTTTTAAAGAGACATTGAAGTGAAAAAAGGGCTTGCTCTAATTTAACATGGCTGGTGAATAAGTCGGCAGTGGCAATTGCATAAGCAGACATGGCTGGTGAGACTATCGGTGACTGCCACTACTGAGTGACTCACAAGCCATGTCTGCTTGGGACAAGCACTTCTTTGTGGCTCCTGAGAGGTGCTTTATGTGTTTATAGTGATTGGTCAAAAATGAAATGTGCGTGGGTACATTTCAATTTGAAATATAAGCATTTTTGCAATTTACTTTCATTAGCAAAAATGCTTCTAAAAAAAGTTATTACTGTTTTTTTTCAATGGCATACGCACATATTCTGTGAAGGCTGTGCAACAGTATTCAAACACCGCACCTTCTCAGAGAGTCAGGGGTGGCTTGTATGACACAAATTAAGTCTAATGAAAATATATTGCAAAAATGCTTATATTTCAAATTGCAACGAGTCCATGCACATTTGATTTTTGACCTTTCTATCCCTTTAACCCTTTTGTTGGGGTAAAACAGACTTGCTTGGTTATTAGTTATAAAATGACAACATTTGCACTACAAAACCTTAAATTAAAAATTTAATAAAGTTTAATTATGAATAGCAAAGCAACATGCAGTGCACTTTTATTCTTTATTTTGGCTGTTCTTCCTGTAATATAAATCTGAAAAATTGTTGTTTTTACATATTCCTCAGAGAGGCTGCCGTGCAGTGGAATTCATAACTTGGCACTTCCTACATTCTGAGCATTGCTTGTATGATTTGTGCAGGAGCTCACGTTTGTCCCTGGACTAGAAAAAAGATGCAGTGTCCTAATACAAAATGTATTTTCTAAACGGATATTTTGCAATGCAATGATTTATACATAATAGGGGTTACTTTAACCCCTTAAGGACCTAGCATTTTGGACTAAAACTTCCCCAAAAGACCAGAGCATTTTTGCCATCACTACATTTAAACAGAAATTGATCCTTTTTTTTATATTTACCTTTCAGAAAAAAATAATATATATATATATATATATATATATATATATAAATTATTATTATTATTATTATTATTATTTTATTTTTTAGTAGACAACCCAAAGTATTGATCTAGGCCCATTTTGGTATATTTCATGCCACCATTTCACCGCAAAATGTGATCAAATAAGAAAAATCGTTAACTTTTTCACAAACTTAAGTTTCTCACTAAAATTATTTACAAACAATTTGTGCAGTCATGGCAAAAATGGTTCTAAAAGCATCTCTGGTATCCCCTTTATTCAGAAATAGTAGACATATATGGCTTTGCCATTGATTTTTGGTAATTAGAAGGCCGCTAATTGCAGCTGCACACCACACTTTTATTATTCCCAGCAGTGAAGGGGTTAATTAGGTAGCTTGTAAGGTTAATTTTAGCTTTAGTTTAGAGATTACCCTCCCACCTGACACTTCCCACATTTGATCCCTACCTGATTCCTCTCAAATAGCTCTCTTTCCTCCCTCAACCCCCATTGGTCACCCCATCTTAGGTACCGCCAGACAATCTGATAGTATGCAGTTTTAGTTCTTCTTTTTTTTTAATTATTATTCCCACCTCCCTGATCCCTCCCAAAAAGCTCTCTAACCCCCTCCCTCTAACTAATTTCCGCCATCTTAGGTACTGGCAGTTGTCTGTCAGTTCTCAGTTTTCTATATATTTTTATTTAAAAGTGGTGAAAAATGTATAGCACTTTAAAAGTAATATTTTATTCCTACAGTAGTTACAAACAAAATCGCAAACTTTTTGAATAAATTACTATCTGACTTACTGAGCGTTATCGCTCCTTGCTCCACCCCTCGGCATTACTTCTTGATGTATTCCTTAGCTGACGATAGGGGAACCACCCACTCATTACGTCATTATATTGGCATCTCGGTCTTCAACATTCATTATGCGCATACGTGTAATTCGTTTTGCAATAAATAGTATACAACAACAAAAAAGTGCACGCGCACAAGTACATGTTGCCAGACTGTCAGTCAGCGATCCAACATGTAGGGCGTGTTTGATTATTTCTGCGTCGCCGACTGGCCTGGATTTCTATTGGATTAAAAAAAAACGTGACATTAGAAATTTTATGGCGGCGGTTACACGGGTGGAGGATCGTAGGTGAATATTAGTTTTATAATTGTAAAATATTTACATACAATGTCCGAAAGTGGCATTTTCATGAATGAAAGTCACTTTATTTCTCCAACATAGGTGTGTCCGGTCCACGGCGTCATCCTTACTTGTGGGATATTCTCTTCCCCAACAGGAAATGGCAAAGAGCCCAGCAAAGCTGGTCACATGATCCCTCCTAGGCTCCGCCTTCCCCAGTCATTCTCTTTGCCGTTGTACAGGCAACATCTCCACGGAGATGGCTTAGAGTTTTTTGGTGTTTAACTGTAGTTTTTATTATTCAATCAAGAGTTTGTTATTTTAAAATAGTGCTGGTATGTACTATTTACTCTGAAACAGAAAAGAGATGAAGATTTCTGTTTGTAAGAGGAAAATGATTTTAGCAACCGTTACTAAAATCGATGGCTGTTTCCACACAGGACTGTTGAGAGGAATTAACTTCAGTTGGGGGAAACAGTGAGCAGACTTTTGCTGCTTGAGGTATGACACATTTCTAACAAGACGATGTAATGCTGGAAGCTGTCATTTTCCCTATGGGATCCGGTAAGCCATTTTTATTACATAAAGAAAAAAAGGGCTTCACAAGGGCTTTTAAGACTGTAGACATTTTCTGGGCTAAAACGATTTATATATAAGCATATTTTATACTCCATAGCCTTGAGGAATTATTTTAATCTTGGGAATTATGTAAAATAACCGGCAGGCACTGTATTGGACACCTTATTCTCTAGGGGCTTTCCCTAATCATAGGCAGAGTCTCATTTTCGCGCCTCTATTGCGCACTTGTTTTTGGGAAGCATGACATGCAGATGCATGTGTGAGGAGCTCTGATACATAGAAAAGACTTTCTGAAGGCGTCATTTGGTATCGTATTCCCCTTTGGGCTTGGTTGGGTCTCAGCAAAGCAGATACCAGGGACTGTAAAGGGGTTAAATATAAAAACGGCTCCGGTTCCGTTATTTTAAGGGTTAAAGCTTCCAAATTTGGTGTGCAATACTTTTAAGGCTTTAAGACACTGTGGTGAAATTTTGGTGAATTTTGAACAATTCCTTCATACTTTTTCACATTTGCAGTAATAAAGTGTGTTCAGTTTAAAATTTAAAGTGACAGTAACGGTTTTATTTTAAAACGTTTTTTGTACTTTGTTATCAAGTTCCTTCTCATTTAAATAGATGTGATTTATGTGACACAAAATTTAGAGAAAATGATGCCCAAGATGATTCCTCAAGTGAGGGGAGTAAGCATGGTACTGCATCATCCCCTCCTTCGTCTACACCAGTCTTGCCCACACAGGAGGCCCCTAGTACATCTAGTGCGCCAATACTCCTTACTATGCAACAATTAACGGCTGTAATGGATAATTCTATCAAAAACATTTTAGCCAAAATGCCCACTTATCAGCGAAAGCGCGACTGCTCTGTTTTAGAAAATACTGAAGAGCATGAGGACGCTGATGATATTGGTTCTGAAGTGCCCCTACACCAGTCTGAGGGGACCAGGGAGGTTTTGTCTGAGGGAGAAATTTCAGATTCAGGGAAAATTTCTCAACAAGCTGAACCTGATGTGATTACATTTAAATTTAAATTGGAACATCTCCGCGCTCTGCTTAAGGAGGTGTTATCTACTCTGGATGATTGCGAGAATTTGGTCATTCCAGAGAAATTACCTTTCGTCCCTCCCCCCATATTTAAGAAATTGTTTCCTATGGTCGACCCCAGAAAGGACTTATGGCAGACAGTCCCCAAGGTCGAGGGGGCGGTTTCTACTCTAAACAAACGCACCACTATACCCATAGAAGATAGTTGTGCTTTCAAAGATCCTATGGATAAAAAATTAGAGGGTTTGCTTAAAAAGATGTTTGTTCAGCAAGGTTACCTTCTACAACCAATTTCATGCATTGTTCCTGTCACTACAGCAGCGTGTTTCTGGTTCGATGAACTAGAAAAGGCGCTCAATAAAAATTCTTCTTATGAGGAGATTATGGACAGAATTCATGCTCTCAAATTGGCTAATTCTTTCACCCTAGACGCCACTTTGCAGTTGGCTAGGTTGGCGGCGAAAAATTCTGGTTTTGCTATTGTGGCGCGCAGAGCGCTTTGGCTAAAATCTTGGTCAGCGGATGCGTCTTCCAAGAACAAATTGCTTAACATTCCTTTCAAGGGGAAAACGCTGTTTGGCCCTGACTTGAAAGAGATTATTTCTGATATCACTGGGGGCAAGGGCCACGCCCTTCCTCAGGATAGGTCTTTCAAGGCCAAAAATAAACCTAATTTTCGTCCCTTTCGCAGAAACGGACCAGCCCCAAGTGCTACGTCCTCTAAGCAAGAGGGTAATACTTCTCAAGCCAAGCCAGCCTGGAGGCCAATGCAAGGCTGGAACAAAGGAAAGCAGGCCAAGAAACCTGCCACTGCTACCAAGACCGCATGAGATGTTGGCCCCCGATCCGGGACCGGATCTGGTGGGGGGCAGACTCTCTCTCTTCGCTCAGGCTTGGGCAAGAGATATTCTGGATCCTTGGGCGCTAGAAATAGTCTCCCAAGGTTATCTTCTGGAATTCAAGGGGCTTCCCCCAAGGGGGAGGTTCCACAGGTCTCAATTGTCTTCAGACCACATAAAAAAAACAGGCATTCTTACATTGTGTAGAAGACCTGTTAAAAATGGGAGTGATTCATCCTGTTCCATTAGGAGAACAAGGGATGGGGTTCTACTCCAATCTGTTCGTAGTTCCCAAAAAAGAGGGAACATTCAGACCAATCTTAGATCTCAAGATCCTAAACAAGTTTCTCAAGGTTCCATCGTTCAAAATGGAAACCATTCGAACAATTCTTCCTTCCATCCAGGAAGGTCAATTCATGACCACGGTGGATTTAAAGGATGCGTATCTACATATTCCTATCCACAAGGAACATCATCGGTTCCTAAGGTTCGCATTCCTGGACAAGCATTACCAGTTTGTGGCACTTCCGTTCGGATTAGCCACTGCTCCAAGAATTTTCACAAAGGTACTAGGATCCCTTCTAGCGGTGCTAAGACCAAGGGGCATTGCAGTAGTACCTTACTTGGACGACATTCTGATTCAAGCGTCGTCCCTTCCACAAGCAAAGGCTCACACGGACATTGTCCTGGCCTTTCTCAGATCTCACGGGTGGAAAGTGAACGTAGAAAAAAGTTCTCTATCTCCGTCAACAAGGGTTCCCTTCTTGGGAACAATAATAGACTCCTTAGAAATGAGGATTTTTCTGACAGAGGCCAGAAAATCAAAACTTCTAAACTCTTGTCAAATACTTCATTCTGTTCCTCTTCCTTCCATAGTGCAGTGCATGGAAGTAATAGGTTTGATGGTAGCGGCAATGGACATAGTTCCTTTTGCGCGAATTCATCTAAGACCATTACAACTGTGCATGCTCAGTCAGTGGAATGGGGACTATACAGACTTGTCTCCGACGATACAAGTAGATCAGAGGACCAGAGATTCACTCAGTTGGTGGCTGTCCCTGGACAACCTGTCACAGGGGATGAGCTTCCGCAGACCAGAGTGGGTCATTGTCACGACCGACGCCAGTCTGGTGGGCTGGGGCGCGGTCTGGGGACCCCTGAAAGCGCAGGGTCTTTGGTCTCGGGAAGAATCTATTCTCCCGATAAATATTCTGGAACTGAGAGCGATATTCAATGCTCTCAAGGCTTGGCCTCAGCTAGCAAAGACCAAGTTCATACGGTTTCAATCAGACAACATGACGACTGTTGCGTACATCAACCATCAGGGGGGAACAAGGAGTTCCCTGGCGATGGAAGAAGTGACCAAAATCATTCAATGGGCGGAGACTCACTCCTGCCACTTGTCTGCAATCCACATTCCAGGAGTGGAAAACTGGGAAGCGGATTTTCTGAGTCGTCAGACATTTCATCCGGGGGAGTGGGAACTCCATCCGGAAATCTTTGCCCAAATCACTCAACTGTGGGGCATTCCAGACATGGATCTGATGGCCTCTCGTCAGAACTTCAAGGTTCCTTGCTACGGGTCCAGATCCAGGGATCCCAAGGCGACTCTAGTAGATGCACTAGTAGCACCTTGGACCTTCAAACTAGCTTATGTATTCCCGCCGTTTCCTCTCATCCCCAGGCTGGTAGCCAGGATCAATCAGGAGAGGGCATCGGTGATCTTGATAGCTCCTGCGTGGCCACGCAGGACTTGGTATGCAGACCTGGTGAATATGTCATCGGCTCCACCATGGAAGCTACCTTTGAGACGAGACCTTCTTGTTCAAGGTCCGTTCGAACATCCGAATCTGGTCTCACTCCAACTGACTGCTTGGAGATTGAACGCTTGATCTTATCAAAGCGAGGGTTCTCAGATTCTGTCATTGATACTCTTGTTCAGGCCAGAAAGCCTGTAACTAGAAAAATCTACCACAAAATATGGAAAAAATATATCTATTGGTGTGAATCAAAAGGATTCCCTTGGGACAAGATAAAAATTCCTAAGATTCTATCCTTTCTTCAAGAAGGTTTGGAGAAAGGATTATCTGCAAGTTCTTTGAAAGGACAGATTTCTGCCTTGTCTGTGTTACTTCACAAAAAGCTGGCAGCTGTGCCAGATGTTCAAGCCTTTGTTCAGGCTCTGGTTAGAATCAAGCCTGTTTACAAACCTTTGACTCCTCCTTGGAGTCTCAATTTAGTTCTTTCAGTTCTTCAGGGGCTTCCGTTTGAACCCTTACATTCCGTTGATATTAAGTTATTATCTTGGAAAGTTTTGTTTTTGGTTGCAATTTCTTCTGCTAGAAGAGTTTCAGAATTATCTGCTCTGCAGTGTTCTCCTCCTTATCTGGTGTTCCATGCAGATAAGGTGGTTCTGCGTACTAAACCTGGTTTTCTTCCGAAAGTTGTTTCTAACAAAAACATTAACCAGGAGATAGTCGTGCCTTCTTTGTGTCCGAATCCAGTTTCAAAGAAGGAACGTTTGTTGCACAATTTGGATGTAGTTCGTGCTCTAAAATTCTATTTAGATGCTACAAAGGATTTTAGACAAACATCTTCCTTGTTTGTTGTTTATTCTGGTAAAAGGAGAGGTCAAAAAGCAACTTCTACCTCTCTCTCTTTTTGGATTAAAAGCATCATCAGATTGGCTTACGAGACTGCCGGACGGCAGCCTCCTGAAAGAATCACAGCTCATTCCACTAGGGCTGTGGCTTCCACATGGGCCTTCAAGAACGAGGCTTCTGTTGATCAGATATGTAAGGCAGCGACTTGGTCTTCACTGCACACTTTTACTAAATTTTACAAATTTGATACTTTTGCTTCTTCTGAGGCTATTTTTGGGAGAAAGGTTTTGCAAGCCGTGGTGCCTTCCATCTAGGTGACCTGATTTGCTCCCTCCCTTCATCCGTGTCCTAAAGCTTTGGTATTGGTTCCCACAAGTAAGGATGACGCCGTGGACCGGACACACCTATGTTGGAGAAAACAGAATTTATGTTTACCTGATAAATTACTTTATCCAACGGTGTGTCCGGTCCACGGCCCGCCCTGGTTTTTTAATCAGGTCTGATAATTTATTTTCTTTAACTACAGTCACCACGGTATCATATGGTTTCTCCTATGCAAATATTCCTCCTTTACGTCGGTCGAATGACTGGGGAAGGCGGAGCCTAGGAGGGATCATGTGACCAGCTTTGCTGGGCTCTTTGCCATTTCCTGTTGGGGAAGAGAATATCCCACAAGTAAGGATGACGCCGTGGACCGGACACACCGTTGGAGAAAGTAATTTATCAGGTAAACATAAATTCTGTTTTTTTAACTTTACATACAATCCCATGTTTCACTGGCCCTTGGTTTACCAAGAGGAAGCAAATTAAATAATAGAAGTAAATTGTAAAGTTGTTTAAAATTGTATGCTCTGTCTAGTTATGACTTTACTATCCCTTTAACTAAAGAGTTCATGATAAATTGTAGAGGAGAAGAAATCTGTTTCCTTTCACATTAACTGCTTATTTCTGTCTGTTTGTGAAAAGCCTGTATAAACCTGTTTCTTATAAGGTTTTTTTGTGTTTACCCAGTTCAGGATTATCACATAAGAACCCCTTGTGCGCTAAGGAATGAGACTCTTTTAACTGACTGAAATGACATCAATAAAAAAGCCAAAAAAATAGCCAAGTTGACATAAATGTTTTCACATGGCAAACTCCAAAAGATCTGTATCTAAACCATCCTTAGCACAACTTCTCTATGACTTTTTATAGACAATGGGATCTTTCAACTGGAGTTCAACCTTTTTAAAACACTTAAAACAATGAATGTTTTATGCAAGATGATGAGGCATGTCAAGTTTAAAATCCACTGGGTAACATACATGTAATTTTGACACATTTTTAGCCAATCTGACCCCCCCCCCCCGACCCTTTCTGAGGTCTGTGCTGTGTCTTGACCAATTATACTAATAGTGTCAGAATCCTGTGTTCAAGGTTTGCAAACAGAATTTGCCTTTTTTTTTAACAGAAGTGAATCAGTGTTTCAGCTACTTATTCATACACACAGGTATAATTAAATCTTGTCCATTTGTGGAAATCCAGGGCTACATATTTTTTTTTTATTTTTTTTAACTCTTTGTTTAAAGGGATTCTGTTCACCTAACAACTGTAAAACGAGTTAACAGAAATCATCTAGTTTCATCCTTGTCAGGGTGCCAGGAATCAGACTGAGACGAGAAGTGCAAAAATAATCACACCTTTATTAAAAACAAAAAAATAATAAAAAGTCCACAAGTCAAATAACAAGCCAGGAGTCAAAACCAGAGCTGGTAGTCAGACGAGCCGAATCAGGAGCCAAAGCGAATAGTCAGACGAGCCGGAATCAGGAACAAGGAAAACAGCAGAGTCAGGAACAAGCCAGGGATCAGGAACCAGGAAGGACGTCAGACAGCCAGGTAATACACAGGAACTCTCACAAACAGGTCTGAGACAACGCAAAGGCAAAGGATACTGAACAGAGGCCCTTTAAATAAGTGATGACATCACAATTCTGAGACTGCATCCTGTCTCACACAGATGATGCACACCAGTCTGGCCATAAAAGGAAGTGCAGGAAATGAGCAGCATCCCCCACAATGCACCATAGTCAGGAAGAGAGGTGAGTAAAATGGCTGCCAGCAGCACATGGCAAACAAAACAGGGAAAAAACCCTGACAATCCTGAAGCTAAATTGTGACATTTAAAGGGACATTATTTATTTGTTGAAACTAAGAGCTCTGTATTAGCTTAAACATGTACAGCACTATTTTTATGCTTGTAGTACTGGGTCATTGTCCTCCTTTACATACACTACCTGTTAGATTAAAAATCAAAATAGCGACATTTTAAAGTCATATGAAAATCACAATTAGACCATGAAATTTTAACCAGATTTTAATTAATTCTCATTATCTTTTATTGAAGAACATACCTAGGTAGGCTCAGAATTCCGCACTCTGCACCAAGACAACAACACAAATTTGATAGTAGAAGTAAAATGGAAAGTCGGTTAAAATGACATCCTCTAGTTTATTGTTTACTTTCATGGCTCTTTAAAGGGATATTAAACAGTGCTCCTTTGGCAAAACCAATATGTTGAATCAAGTGAACATACTAAGAAACAAATTGTGTAAATAAAAGCAAACAACTTACTTGTTTTGAAATAATGCTTTTTCATATGCATTGCAGATTTTTTAATGTCACTGGTTGTAGATCAATAACCCACACAACAATCTTGCAAAAGCACTTGATTAGTAAACATATAAAGGTAATAATATGATAGCGACCCTTTAACTGGTCGGGCATTTTTTAGTTATGTTTACATAGCTGGAAATTTCCACAAGTCAATAAGACCTGGACTCATACGAAATTACAGCCAACAAGTAAGGTATTAGGCATTTTCCAGTATTTAGCATTAAGTGGACTAGTATTGTTTTTCCCCTTAAATGGATACTGATCCCAATTTTTTTTATTTCATGATTCAGATAGAGCATGCAATTTTAAGCAACTTTATAATTTACTACTATTATCAATTTTTCTTCGTTATCTAGGTATCTTTATTTGAAAAAGCAGTAATGTAAGCTTATGAACCGGCCCATTTTTACATTTAGTCACTAAACAGCGCTACCCAAGTGCTGAACCAAAGATGGGCCGCTTTGTAAGCTTTACATTTCTGCTTTTTCAAATAAAGATACCTAGAGAATGAAAAAATTGAGAATTTAGAAAGAGATAATTTGGGTTCAGTATCCCTTTAACCCCTTAACGACCAGCGCCGTAGCCTGTACAACGCTAGTTGTTATGCCCTTAAGGACCAGCGACGTACCCTGTACGTCGATGCAGTCCTGGGCTTCTGTCTGCCGCGATATCGCTAAAAATAGTGAGATTGCACTATTTCTGCATGCCCCACGAGTGGGGCACTGCAGAAATAGATTTGCAGAGTTACCGAAGCAGAGAGGGCCACAGCGGTGGTACCGATCGTTAGTAGGTGGGAGGGTAAGGAGGGAGGTGGGTGGGTGGCACATCGAGGGAGGAGGGCGGGACCACTACGCCAAAAGCCGGGCAGTGAGGTGGGAGGAAGGGCAATGAGGGGGATCCTATGTGGGAAAGGGATCTGGAAGGGGGAGGGGGTAGGGTATTGAGGGGGGCAGCTACACTACAGAAAACATCTGTATTTTACTTTTTTTTTTAATTGCCTAATTTGCAGCAAACTGGGTACTGACAGATAGGTAGAGGGGGGAGGGTTAGAGAGTTGTTTGGGGGGGGATCAGGGAGGTTGGGAGGTAAGGGGGGATACTACCCTGCAGAAAATATATAATACAAAAAAAAGTTTATTTTTATACTAGCAGACTTTCTGCCAGTACTTTAAGATGGGGGTGACCTTTGGGGGGTGGGGGAGGGAAGAGAGCTGTTTGGGAGGGATCAGGGGGTGGGATGTGTCAGGTGGGAGGCTGATCTCTACACTAGAAATAAAATGAACCCTACAAGCTACCTAATTAATTAACCCCTTCACTGCTGGGCTTAATACAAGTGTAGTGCGCAGCAGTATTTAGCGGCTTTCTTATTACCAAAAAGCTATGTCAAAGACATATATGTCTGATATTTCTGAATAAAGGGGATCCCAGAGAAGCATTTACAACAATTTGTGCCATGATTGCACAAGCAGTTTGTAAATTATTTCAATGAGAAACCTTAAATTGTGAAAAAAGTTAAAACATTTTTTGATTCGATCGCATTTGGTGGTGAAATGGTGGCATGAAATATACCAAAATGGACCTAGATCAATACTTTGGGTTGTCTATTAAAAAAAATATATGGTTTTGGGGGGGCGGAGCTTGCCAGCAAAGGGAACAGACGTGTGTACTGGGAGCTCTCTAGTTTAAACTTTTCAATAATGGGTATTTAACTAACTTTATAGTAAGCTACACGGCTAAAAACTCTAGTGATAGGAGATAACTATATTTTGGAATATCCTCCGGAGCAAAAACCCACTATTTTCTGATTTTGAAGCTTTTTAAGCAACCTTAATTGTTTTGGCCTATAACGCCTGCTGTGATTATATGATCTCGACTCCATATTGCTACTACAAAGCATATTCCCTACAATAACTGCGACATGGCCATGGATGCCGCTCTGCACCACTTTGAAGAGACCATCTGTGAGCTTTTGGAAGACCACTACTCAGAACTGAGCTTACTTCTGGCGCAATTATCCAACGCTGTCTCCACCTCACATGGCATGCAAGATGGCGGTACAATACCAGGACTCTCCATAGATGGACCAAAACCCTCGTTAATGCCCGCTAGATCCCAAAGTCAGCTCCCTCTCCTCACCCGGACAAAGCTGTCTGAAAAATCTGAGACCCATCAGAGAAGTAAACTAAATGTGCAGCAAACTACGAGCCGCTCATGGCCTCACCATATGGCGACGAAATGCAGGCCACCTGCAGTGATCTACATTCTGACAGAGGGGAGCGCTTTTTCTGGCAGCCCATGCGGCGAACGAACACCTCCTCAGCTGAGAACACTGAGAGCAGCAGAAGCCAGAGGTGTGGAGGTGAACAATCATGCGGCCGATCATAAGGTATGGGAGATTCTATTAGAGCAGTACTGCCGCACCGCACGTACACAACAGACATCATTATTGCCAAAGGTGTTTGAGTTAAATGGGGGGACACTATCCCCTACAAGTATATACCCCGCTGCTACTTGGCAATTGAGAAAAAGGATGACACTGGTAAATGGGGACACTCACGATATGGAGCCACATGATCAGTACCTTGCCGATCTCATAAAGCCCATTGATCCAGTGCAGCTCTCAGCTGAACCGGGAGCTGAGCGGAGAAAAGCTGCGCAAGGTGGTTCTGAAACGCGATTTGGCTCCTACATCAATCAGCTCATTCCAGCTCAACGGAGATCAGGCTACTTCGTTAACCCTCTCCCTAACAACGCTGACCCCTCTGAGCAGCTGTCAGGCTCGTGTGCTATCCTTTTAAACATCGGCTCCCACAGAATGGGCATTGGATAGACTCAGGTTAATACCCTTCATGCGAGGAAGGTCTGTACTGCCCTATAGGACTTTTCTAAGTATACCCTCATGGTGATTATGCACTTCTCCCTGTTCCAAGGCTTGTTAAGATCTCCTATCTACATAGAGACAATTCTTATAAATATTATTGCAGAGACACTTCTCCTTGATATGTTGCACTATTCCAGTGCGAGCTGGAAAATTTGCGCTTAGACACTAAACCCTTCAAGTCATCTTATGTATGTGAGAATATAGAAAACAACATAATCACATAGGCATAGTAGTCCTCTTAAGTATATAATACTGAATGGTGTCCAACTTATAGATAATAGAGTATTGCATCTTATCCTTTTGTCTCATATGTTGTATCTGAGACAATATTACTATTTTATTACTAATTAAAAAAACATGTGAATACTTTATTTAATGATCCCCTTCTAGAACTAATAGGCACTTAGATAATTACCTGTTACATTACATACAAAAAAAGATATAAGGTCTGTAAAACTATTGAGGTTGATATTTATGATTCCCTGTAGTTAGCCTACATTGCTAGCTTTTATTGACTTGTTCTATACAACTCAGGTAGTGTCTAAAAAACCCTAGAAACTATATTGAGCCTGAAGGACTGCTATCCTCTTACACTGTTTTATTGCATATTCTCACATTGGGACAAACTTCTGTTCCCCTTTACATGTAAGTTAATCTGTTTTGTGTTTTAAGTTTAGCTAACTACTATCCCAGTGGTTTTCTCTGGCCATAAGCTATGTGTCTTGCTGTTCTGGAGTATGCCTATAGGTGGTACTTCGCTCCCAAATTGCTGAGCACAAGACTCCATTTACTATGTATACTATCTAACTATACATCTAAGATATATCAAATTAGGCTCCCCTTGGTTTAAAAGTAATTATTCTATATTCCATTCCGCCTACATTGAAAAATTTATATTTTTAGCATAGATGTTTATAATAGCCCTTTAGATGCCCTTGGCACTTGATCTACATACATATGCTCTTTTAAAGGCTACCCTTAGCTTTTGTTACAAATTACTACTCACTATGCTCTTTATATAAGGGATGTACTCATATGCATGTTTTAGTCGTGACCACGTCCTTGACAATCTAACTAGTTTATATGTTTATATTCAGGTTTATAGACACCCCGTGCTGAAGCAGAAATAACATGCTCATACATTTACTTATATTATTTTTATACATTGTTATTTGTGCAAGGGGACTCCCTAGACTTGGTATGACTGTCTGTATTTTTACTAATATATATGTCTGCAATACCCACAAATACTTGAAGCTTTACAATACTGATCTTTTACTAATGCCTGGCTATTACTAGGATGCTGTCCCCCATTTTTGCTCAATCTGACCTACTATAACCTAATGAGGGCCCATACGTTTGTATACTTCAGACTGAGGTTTTAGTTTGTTATAATGCTCTGCTATATGGGTGACTTTTCTTTCCTTACTAGCTCAGCAGGCAGTTTGGTTTAATATTAACCCTCCCTGTTATTAGTTATTTTTAGTATACCGGCTATATCACATTATTGAAGATATATGACTAAGCTGCTTACTACTTTAGATGTCTAGGTGTTAAACAATCTAGTTTAAATGTCCAATCGTTATAACCCTAACTACCCCAGTTGAGGAGTGTATAGGTTATACTATATACGTGATATGTTCATTTTTATGTCATAGACTCCAAATGACCGGGTGTTTGACAATTTAGCTAGTTTATAAACAGGTCCAAAAACACTTTATGCTGAAGCAAAGATAACATACTCATATGAGTGCTTTTAATTGTGGCATACATCGACGGAGTATTTATATATGACTCTCACAATCTTACACTTATATATGGCTCCGCCCCCCCACCCCTTTTCCTATGCATATAGCGGTGCTTACCCGCTGAATATCCCCCTCCCCCCTATATATCACGGCCCAAGAGTGGCTGGTATTTATGTTAACCCTCCACAGGCTGATATTTTGGTTTTAGGTAATATTTTACTAGAATGTGGAGTTCATACGTTGTAATATAAAAAGAAGTTCTATCTTATCTCGCCTAAGATATTGTCTATCTTCATAACCAGACTTGAAATGTATTTTATCTTGCTGTATGTGCATATTGCTTTCCCAATAATGCCTTTCTATAGACAATGTATTATTCTCTCTGTTATAACTTTTGCCTTTAGGCGAGTGTTTGTTTAGATGTTATATGCTTAAACTTCAATAAAAAAATTATTTAAAAAAAAAAAAAAAAAATATATGGTTTTGATAGGTAAATATAAAAAAGGCTCTATTTCTGTTTAAATGGAGTGATGGCAAAAATGCTAAAAATGCTCTGGTCTTTTGGGGAAGTTTTTGTCTGAAATGCCCGGTCCTTAAGGGGTTAACTAATAGACTATAGTGAAACTTTTTTTCAATCCATCCCTTTGTGTAATGTTTAGTCTAACAATCTTTAGTTGTGTGGTTTTTTTTTTTTGTTTTTTTTTTATAAATTTCCCTGGACAGAACTCTTCCACCTCTCCCCATTTTTAACACACACCTCTCCTTTCTCACAGCGTTTGGCCCATTCCTCTTCGTATGGAACCAATGGATGCCTATTACTGTATATGTCTTTTGTAGAATGGTAATTAACCAGTGGAAAGTAATAACTGAACAACTAGAACAAAATTACTTTTGAATGATAGTTAAAGGGACACTCAATTCAAAATAAACTTTTATGATTCAGAAAGAGCATGCAGTTTTAAGACACTTTGCAATTTACTTCTGTTATCAAATTTTGCAAAGTCTTTTTATATTCACACTTTCTGGGGAACAAGATAATACTGAGCATGTGCACAAGCTCACATGGTATACATATACTAGTCTGTGATTGGCTGATGTTTGTCAAATGATACAGCGGTCCGGAAAATGAGAGAAAATATATAAATAAATTTGTCAGAAAAAAATCTACTACTTATTTGAAATTCAGAGTAGGTGTTAAATCATTGTCTTTTTATGATGCACTTGTTAATTATGTAATTCTACTGCTTTAAGTGGTCCTTTAAATAATCAGCAATTATTATCTACAAATCCTCCCAAGTATAAAATATTTGTTACTGAATGAAGATCTCAATTTTATATGAAATGAGGAAAGGAAAACACTGGGTCTCACGGTAAATCCAATGGTTAATTATGGAGCAGGCTTCAATAAACACACAGGGTTAACTCCTATCTGAGGTGTTTCGCGCATGTGTACATGCGCTTCATCAGAGATCTCAATTTTATATCCTAATCTTTCTCTGTGTCTCAAAATTTGTCTCACGTTCAGTTTGTTGTTCCATATAATATAAATCTATTATATAAAATGCTCTTACACTTTAGATAAAAAAAAAATCACCACTCTTTGCCTTTAACTGTGTTTAACCCTCTCAAAGGAAAAGGACAAAAATAAAATGATCTAATGTATTTTTTTTATTGCACTATTACTTATTTATAACTGTGTTTGTTCCCATGGTTACATGCAAATTTAAATATCCGTTCCAGAGTAGCAGTGCACTACTGGGAGCTAGCTGATCACATCTGGTGAGCAAATGATAAGAGTATGTGTGTTGCCACCAGTGACTAGCTAGCACCCAGTAGTGCATTGCTGCTTCTGAGCATTTCTAGATATACTTTTAAACAGTATACCAAGAGAGCAAAGTCAGTTTAATAATAAGTGTAACATGAAAAGTCTCTTAAAACTGTTGTATCTGAACTGTGAAAGTTTTTTTATTATATATTAAGGCCGCTTCAGAATGGCATTACACTCCTAATACTGAACTGGTGATTGGTCACTCAGCTGACTTTAAGCCCTGCATTTATTAAGGGGACAATAAAAAAATTATTTAAAAAAAAAAAAAAAAAAATATGGTTTTGATAGGTAAATATAAAAAAGGCTCTATTTCTGTTTAAATGGAGTGATGGCAAAAATGCTAAAAATGCTCTGGTCTTTTGGGGAAGTTTTTGTCTGAAATGCCCGGTCCTTAAGGGGTTAACTAATAGACTATAGTGAAACTTTTTTCAATCCATCCCTTTGTGTAATGTTTAGTCTAACAATCTTTAGTTGTGTGGTTTTTTTTTTTTTGGTTTTTTTTTTATAAATTTCCCTGGACAGAACTCTTCCACCTCTCCCCATTTTTAACACACACCTCTCCTTTCTCACAGCGTTTGGCCCATTCCTCTTCGTATGGAACCAATGGATGCCTATTACTGTATATGTCTTTTGTAGAATGGTAATTAACCAGTGGAAAGTAATAACTGAACAACTAGAACAAAATTACTTTTGAATGATAGTTAAAGGGACACTCAATTCAAAATAAACTTTTATGTTTCAGAAAGAGCATGCAGTTTTAAGACACTTTGCAATTTACTTCTGTTATCAAATTTTGCAAAGTCTTTTTATATTCACACTTTCTGGGGAACAAGATAATACTGAGCATGTGCACAAGCTCACATGGTATACATATACTAGTCTGTGATTGGCTGATGTTTGTCAAATGATACAGCGGTCCGGAAAATGAGAGAAAATATATAAATAAATTTGTCAGAAAAAAATCTACTACTTATTTGAAATTCAGAGTAGGTGTTAAATCATTGTCTTTTTATGATGCACTTGTTAATTATGTAATTCTACTGCTTTAAGTGGTCCTTTAAATAATCAGCAATTATTATCTACAAATCCTCCCAAGTATAAAATATTTGTTACTGAATGAAGATCTCAATTTTATATGAAATGAGGAAAGGAAAACACTGGGTCTCACGGTAAATCCAATGGTTAATTATGGAGCAGGCTTCAATAAACACACAGGGTTAACTCCTATCTGAGGCGTTTCGCGCATGTGTACATGCGCTTCATCAGAGATCTCAATTTTATATCCTAATCTTTCTCTGTGTCTCAAAATTTGTCTCACGTTCAGTTTGTTGTTCCATATAATATAAATCTATTATATAAAATGCTCTTACACTTTAGATAAAAAAAAAATCACCACTCTTTGCCTTTAACTGTGTTTAACCCTCTCAAAGGAAAAGGACAAAAATAAAATGATCTAATGTATTTTTTTTATTGCACTATTACTTATTTATAACTGTGTTTGTTCCCATGGTTACATGCAAATTTAAATATCCGCTCCAGAGTAGCAGTGCACTACTGGGAGCTAGCTGATCACATCTGGTGAGCAAATGATAAGAGTATGTGTGTTGCCACCAGTGACTAGCTAGCACCCAGTAGTGCATTGCTGCTTCTGAGCATTTCTAGATATACTTTTAAACAGTATACCAAGAGAGCAAAGTCAGTTTAATAATAAGTGTAACATGAAAAGTCTCTTAAAACTGTTGTATCTGAACTGTGAAAGTTTTTTTATTATATATTAAGGCCGCTTCAGAATGGCATTACACTCCTAATACTGAACTGGTGATTGGTCACTCAGCTGACTTTAAGCCCTGCATTTATTAAGGGGACAATACATGTTCTCAGCCAGAGAACCTATCCGCACGCATTTGGGGATAGCAAGGTGCCCCTGCATTCCATAAGCATCTGTTTTGCTGTCCCTCCCCTAATTTCAGGCTTGTCATTCATTTCATTAAAATGTTCATTTTGTTGCACTCAAATCTACTGGAAAGGATTACTTCTTATTTATGATGTCTGCTCACTGCACTTCAACACTTGACTGCACCCAAACCAGCAAACCACCTGCCCCTGCTCTCCTATAGCAGCTCGACCCACAAAATGCCAGTAAGCCACTGCCCCCTGTCCTATAAAGCCTCTGGGAAATGGTGTGAGATGTGGTTTAGCAGACCTATGGCATGAAGGCAATTTCACATTTGTCTTCCATCATCTTAATAATGTGCTGGGACCAGGAGTTAAGTAGCTATGCATGGGGTCTCAGTTTATTTAAAGGGACATAAAACCCACATTTTTTCTTTCATTAGTCTGATAGAGAATAGAATTTAAAAAAAGTTTCCATTTTTTAATTCTATTATCAAATTTGCTTCTTTCTCATGTTATTCTTTGTTGAAGAGATACCTAGGTAGGTAGCGTGCACATGCCTGACTGGAAATAGTGCTCTTGCAAATCTATAACATTGTTTCAAAATTGTTGCCATATAGTGGTGCAGACACTTTGATAATAGAAGTAAATTGGCAACTTATTTAAATTTGTATGCTCTATCTGAATCATGATTTTTTTTTTTGTGTGTGTTTAATGTCCCTTTAATGTATTCATTTTGAGCAGTTTGACTTGCACATTACAAGATCACTTTTGCCTACTGGCTTTGTTTCATGACCTCTGAGTTATATTTGTTGGCCTTTTTTTACCAAGAAGTATCAGTGCCTTAGTAAATATAAAAAAGAACAAAAAAAGTACTTATAAAAGCACTCTTGCCTCAGAAACCTTTTAATAAAAAATAAGGATGGATACATAAAAATTATGTATTTTAATAAAAAATAAGGATGGATACACAAACAGTGGACATAAGTATAAAGATTTTATTACAACAGAAAAGAGGAACTAAGTCCTTAAACATATAATGCAATATTATGTAGTAAATGCTGATATCACCAAAAAAAAAACAAAAAAAACAATCCATATACATAAATCAAAGTCTTAAAGGGACATAATACTCATATGCTAAATCACTTGAAAGTGATGCAGTATAACTGTAAAAAGCTGACAGGAAAATATCACATGAGCATCTCTATGTAAAAAAGGAAGATATTTTACCTCACAATTTCCTCAGCTCACCAGAGTAAGTTCTGTGTAAAAAGTTATACTTCACCTGCTCCCAGCTGCAGGTAAAAAAAAAAAAAAAATGAAGAAATGAACAGCAGCCAATCAGCATCAGCAGTGCTGATGTCATGAACTCTTACTATGATCTCATGAGATTTGACTTAACTCTCATGAGATTTCATAGTAAGCTTCCTTTACCTGATTGGTGAAATAATATGAGAGTGCACGAAGCGCATCCTTTCAGTTGTCCCGGGACAGACACACTAATATGCTGCTTAGATATCCTTTACAATGGGATGTGGCTACTGAGGAACTTTTGAGGTAAAATATCTTTCTTTTTTACATAGAGATGTTCAGGTGATATTTTCTAGTCAGCTTTTTACAGCTATGCTGCATCACTTTCAAGTGTTTAAACATTTGGGTATTATAGCCCTTTAAGTGAACTTTTATCTGAAAAAAATCAGATCCCTGCATAAAGAGAGAACTTTTACTAAAATGTCCTAGTCAAGAAAATTACCACACTTGATGATAGGAAGTCTAGGAAGTCCTAGATTACTCATACATGGTCATGAGTGAAAATCTCAAACTGGATTATGGTAGCGAGTTCATCAGATTAGTTGCTGTAGAACATGAAATCCAATCCATGAATAGTCCAGTAATTTAACGGAAGATAATCTCTTGCAACCGTATCGAAGGGGAATCGGCTGACAGGTAAAGCTCTGTTACTTATATTGTAAAGCTGGCAGTAAAATACCGCAAGACAGAACAGCTGAGCAGCCGGAGGGATTCCGGAACGCTAACACCTGACTACGTCAGACCCCAAACGATATCATACGGTATTTCAAGAGCAGGTAACTAAGGCCTTGGGTTATCTTCGTTAAGCCTCATAAACTTAAATAAGCGATTTTCTTAGCAGCAAAAAAATATCTAGTAAAGACTTTCTAATTTCCTTTATTTCCTTCAGAGCCGTGATAAAGGTGTGGTAAAGCCGTATGCTCGTGTTGTTGGTGTGGTAAAAATAAACTTCAGGGAGCCGACAATAGAATGCCTTTCACCATCTGGCTTCATCAGGGCTTCTAATTAATGTTACCTCAGCTGCCTTAAATAACAGCTTGTGTGTAGATCCCCCAGAAACTTCTCACATGAATTTTAGTTCCTATTAAACAAACTTAAAGTTCACTATATACATATATACAATTTTGTTACATTTATTTAATATACAAAATAGATACTTAATATCCACCGTTGTTCCGACACACCATCAAGGCAATCATTAACAAACAAAGAAAAAATCTATAAACTTTGTAACAAAAAAGTAACATTGTCTTGATAGGATGTCTAAGCTAGTTTATTAGTTCACAATTTGACCATTTTGGCTCACATAACGGAATCGCTTAATCATGTACTTTTAATATTTAAAGCTATAGTGCTACTAAATACACAATGTGTTCTAAATTACAGTAGTTTGCATATAGTTAGAAATAGTCTCTCTCAAACAGACCATTTAGGCTCACACCTCAGCGATACCCTTAGACTATATGCTGTCAATATTTTAAAGCTACAGTACCACTAAATAGTAGTTATTTTCTAATAGTGATTTTAACTAGAAGATAGGCACCATGCTCAAAACATAACATTGTTTACATATAGACAAGGACCAAAATTAAAAAAATTTATTTGAAAAAAATGTATACATCTAAATTATGTCCTTTATAAAAAAGGAGAATAAATAAGTTCCTCATTTAGACCTCCTGGGGATAATGTATCTAGATTAAAAATCCATCTGCTTTCATGTTGCAGAAGGATTTTATCTAGGTCTCCCCCTCTTATGCCCAAACTAACCTTCTCAATACCAATCAAACTATATGTTTTGGGTGACGAGTTATGATATAATTTAAAATGTTGAGCAATACTGGAGGTTTTTATTTAATTCTCAATGTCACGTAGGTGTTCAAGTGTTCTATCACGTAGGGCCCTTGTAGTTTTACCCACATAAAAAAGCAAACAACCACATTTAGCAAAATATATATTACTCCCTCACTTCTGCATGTGATTTTTTTTCCCCCCTGATTTTATAAATTTGCCCCGTTTTTGAGACAAAAAAATCTTGCTTTCTGTATGTAGTTGCATGCCTTGCAGCATTTGCAAGGGTAACAACCTGGTTCGACTTTGACCTGTTGAAGCCAATTAGATCTTGATGAAGTGTCAGTGCCTTCATGTATTTTTTTTACTTCTATTTATTATGGCCAGCAATATATTTTCATAAAATAAAATTCTAAAAAAGAAGTTGTGTATATTAAAGGGACATGACACTCAATCTTTATTTCTAGATTCAGATAGAGCATACAATTATAAACAACTTTCCAATTTCCTCCTTTTCTTTTTTTAGATAGAATAAAGAAAAGTACAGTGACTTTCTATCCATCATACTGAGCCCTAGACATTGTTCACGTCTGTTGCTTAGCTATGATGCACACGTGCACAATGCATATTCTCTTTTTCTAGGAATACACATATTTTCCCTATTACATTTGGAGGGATCTCCCAGATCATCAGAAAATAACTTGCTAACTTTTTATTTTTAAGTGTATCAAGTAAGATCTGGAAAAAATGAATGCCACAGCCTTGCCAACCCTACATTACATTTAATTCATACCAGATGCAGAGATGTATGTGCCTTTTCACATTTAGATGATCTCAGCTGGTTTTCTGTAAATGCTGGGAACCCAGATGGGATATACAGATTATAGCTTTGGTTACCAAATTTGCAGAATCTGTTTATTTTTTTTACTCTTTTGTGCTTCATTCTGATTTAACCCCTTGGATGCAAAATAGGGCATTTCAACCCCTTATTTATCAACCTGTAGGTAAGGCTAACTGGTTAAATATTAACTGGCAGTGAAAGATTCATGTTGCGAGCCTCTGTACATACTATAGCCAGTTTCTCTTTTTAAACAGAACAAGGAAGTCAAAATGAAACATTCATATGTGCAATTGTAACAGACTTATCAGTTTACTTCATTCAAATTTAACTTCATTATCTTGGTATCCTTTGTTGAAAAGCATATATAGGTAGGCTCAGGAGCAGCAATGCACTATTTGGAGATGGCTGGTGATTGGTGGCTACAAACATATGTCTCCTGTCATTGGTTGATCAGATGTGTTCAGCTAGGCCCCAATAATGCATTGCTATTCTGGTGCCGACTTTAAACTATGTTTCTCCAACATAGGTGTGTCCGGTCCACGGCGTCATCCTTACTTGTGGGATATTCTCTTCCCCAACAGGAAATGGCAAAGAGCCCAGCAAAGCTGGTCACATGATCCCTCCTAGGCTCCGCCTACCCCAGTCATTCTCTTTGCCGTTGTACAGGCAACATCTCCACGGAGATGGCTTAGAGTTTTTTAGTGTTTAACTGTAGTTTTTCATTATTCAATCAAGAGTTTGTTATTTTCAAATAGTGCTGGTATGTACTATTTACTCAGAAACAGAAAAGAGATGAAGAGTTCTGTTTGTATGAGGAAAATGATTTTAGCAACCGTAACTAAAATCCATGGCTGTTCCACACAGGACTGTTGAGAGCAATTAACTTCAGTTGGGGGAACAGTGTGCAGTCTCTTGCTGCTTGAGGTATGACACATTCTAACAAGACGATGTAATGCTGGAAGCTGTCATTTTCCCTATGGGATCCGGTAAGCCATGTTTATTACGATCGTAAATAAGGGCTTCACAAGGGCTTATTTAGACTGTAGACTTTTTTGGGCTAAATCGATTCATTATTAACACATATTTAGCCTTGAGGAATCATTTTATCTGGGTATTTTGATATAATAATATCGGCAGGCACTGTATTAGACACCTTATTTCTTAGGGGCTTTCCCAAAGCATAAGCAGAGTCTCATTTTCGCGCCGGTGTGGCGCACTTGTTTTTGAGAGGCATGGCATGCAGTCGCATGTGAGAGGAGCTCTGATACTTAGAAAAGACTTCTGAAGGCGTCATTTGGTATCGTATTCCCCTTTGGGTTTGGTTGGGTCTCAGCAAAGCAGATACCAGGGACTGTAAAGGGGTTAAAGCTTAAAACGGCTCCGGTTCCGTTATTTTAAGGGTTAAAGCTTCCAAATTTGGTGTGCAATATTTTTAAGGCTTTATGACACTGTGGTGAAAATTTGGTGAATTTTGAACAATTCCTTCATGTTTTTTCGCAATTGCAGTAATAAAGTGTGTTCAGTTTAAAATTTAAAGTGACAGTAACGGTTTTATTTTAAAACGTTTTTTGTACTTTCTTATCAAGTTTATGCCTGTTTAACATGTCTGAACTACCAGATAGACTGTGTTCTGAATGTGGGGAAGCCAGAATTCCTATTCATTTAAATAAATGTGATTTATGTGATAATGACAATGATGCCCAAGATGATTCCTCAAGTGAGGGGAGTAAGCATGGTACTGCATCATTCCCTCCTTCGTCTACACGAGTCTTGCCCACTCAGGAGGCCCCTAGTACATCTAGCGCGCCAATACTCCTTACTATGCAACAATTAACGGCTGTAATGGATAATTCTGTCAAAAACATTTTAGCCAAAATGAACCCTTGTCAGCGTAAGCGTGGCTGCTCTGTTTTAGTTACTGAAGAGCATGACGACGCTGATATTAATATCTCTGAAGGGCCCCTAACCCAATCTGAGGGAGCCAGGGAGGTTTTGTCTGAGGGAGAAATTACTGATTTAGGGAACATTTCTCAGCAGGCTGAATCTGATGTGATTACATTTAAATTTAAGTTGGAACATCTCCGCATTTTGCTTAAGGAGGTATTATCCACTCTGGATGATTGTGAAAATTTGGTCATCCCAGAGAAACTATGTAAAATGGACAAGTTCCTAGAGGTGCCGGGGCTCCCAGAAGCTTTTCCTATACCCAAGCGGGTGGCGGACATTGTTAATAAAGAATGGGAAAGGCCCGGTATTCCTTTCGTCCCTCCCCCCATATTTAAAAAATTGTTTCCTATGGTCGACCCCAGAAAGGACTTATGGCAGTCAGTCCCCAAGGTCGAGGGAGCGGTTTCTACTTTAAACAAACGCACCACTATACCCATAGAGGATAGTTGTGCTTTCAAAGATCCTATGGATAAAAAATTAGAAGGTTTGCTCAAAAAGATGTTTGTTCAGCAGGGTTACCTTCTACAACCCATTTCATGCATTGTCCCTGTCACTACAGCTGCATATTTCTGGTTTGATGAACTGATAAAGGTGCTCGATAGTGATTCTCCTCCTTATGAGGAGATTATGGACAGAATCAATGCTCTCAAATTGGCTAATGCTTTCACTCTAGACGCCACTTTGCAATTGGCTAGGTTAGCGGCTAAGAATTCTGGGTTTGCTATTGTGGCGCGCAGAGCGCTTTGGTTGAAATCTTGGTCGGCTGATGCGTCTTCCAAGAACAAGCTACTAAACATTCCTTTCAAGGGGAAAACGCTGTTTGGTCCCGACTTGAAAGAGATTATCTCTGATATCACTGGGGGTAAGGGCCACGCCCTTCCTCAGGATCGGCCTTTCAAGGCAAAAAATAGACCTAATTTTCGTCCCTTTCGTAAAAACGGACCAGCCCAAGGTGCTACGTCCTCTAAGCAAGAGGGTAATACTTCTCAGGCCAAGCCAGCTTGGAGACCAATGCAAGGCTGGAACAAGGGAAAGCAGGCCAAGAAACCTGCCACTGCTACCAAGACAGCATGAAATATTGGCCCCCGATCCGGGACCGGATCTGGTGGGGGGCAGACTCTCTCTCTTCGCTCAGGCTTGGGCAAGAGATGTTCTGGATCCTTGGGCGCTAGAAATAGTCTCCCAGGGTTATCTTCTGGAATTCAAGGGACTTCCCCCAAGGGGGAGGTTCCACAGGTCTCAGTTGTCTTCAGACCACATAAAAAGACAGGCGTTCTTACATTGTGTAGAAGACCTGTTAAAAATGGGAGTGATTCATCCTGTTCCATTAAGAGAACAAGGGATGGGGTTCTACTCCAATCTGTTCATAGTTCCCAAAAAAGAGGGAACGTTCAGACCAATCTTAGATCTCAAGATCTTAAACAAATTTCTCAAGGTCCCATCGTTCAAGATGGAAACCATTCGAACTATCCTTCCTTCCATCCAGGAAGGTCAATTCATGACCACGGTGGATTTAAAGGATGCGTATCTACATATTCCTATCCACAAGGAACATCATCGGTTCCTAAGGTTTGCATTCCTGGACAAACATTACCAGTTTGTGGCGCTTCCTTTCGGATTAGCCACTGCTCCAAGGATTTTCACAAAGGTACTAGGGTCCCTTCTAGCGGTGCTAAGACCAAGGGGCATTGCAGTAGTACCCTACCTGGACGACATTCTGATTCAAGCGTCGTCCCTTCCTCGAGCAAAGGCTCACACGGACATCGTCCTGGCCTTTCTCAGATCTCACGGCTGGAAAGTGAACGTGGAAAAGAGTTCTCTATCCCCGTCAACAAGGGTTCCCTTCTTGGGAACAATTATAGACTCCTCAGAAATGAGGATTTTTCTAACAGAGGCCAGAAAAACAAAACTTCTGGACTCTTGTCGGATACTTCATTCCGTTCCTCTTCCTTCCGTAGCTCAGTGCATGGAAGTGATCGGGTTGATGGTAGCGGCAATGGACATAGTTCCTTTTGCGCGCATTCATCTAAGACCATTACAACTGTGCATGCTCAGTCAGTGGAATGGGGACTATACAGACTTGTCTCCAAAGATACAGGTAAATCAGAGGACCAGAGACTCACTCCGTTGGTGGCTGTCCCTGGACAACCTGTCACAAGGGATGACATTCCGCAGACCAGAGTGGGTCATTGTCACGACCGACGCCAGTCTGATGGGCTGGGGCGCGGTCTGGGGATCCCTGAAAGCTCAGGGTCTTTGGTCTCGGGAAGAATCTCTTCTACCGATAAATATTCTGGAACTGAGAGCGATATTCAATGCTCTCAAGGCTTGGCCTCAGCTAGCGAGGACCAAGTTCATACGGTTTCAATCAGACAACATGACGACTGTTGCGTACATCAACCATCAGGGGGGAACAAGGAGTTCCCTAGCGATGGAAGAAGTGACCAAGATTATTCTATGGGCGGAGTCTCACTCCTGCCACCTGTCTGCTATCCACATCCCGGGAGTGGAAAATTGGGAAGCGGATTTTCTGAGTCGTCAGACATTGCATCCGGGGGAGTGGGAACTCCATCCGGAAATCTTTGCCCAAGTCACTCAGCTGTGGGGCATTCCAGACATGGATCTAATGGCCTCTCGTCAGAACTTCAAAGTTCCCTGTTACGGGTCCAGATCCAGGGATCCCAAGGCGGCTCTAGTGGATGCACTAGTAGCACCTTGGACCTTCAAACTAGCTTATGTGTTCCCGCCGTTTCCTCTCATCCCCAGGCTGGTAGCCAGGATCAATCAGGAGAGGGCGTCGGTGATCTTGATAGCTCCTGCGTGGCCACGCAGGACTTGGTATGCAGATCTGGTGGATATGTCATCGGCTCCACCTTGGAAGCTACCTTTGAGACGAGACCTTCTTGTTCAGGGTCCGTTCGAACATCCGAATCTGGTTTCACTCCAGCTGACTGCCTGGAGATTGAACGCTTGATTTTATCGAAGCGAGGTTTCTCAGATTCTGTTATAGATACTCTTGTTCAGGCCAGAAAGCCTGTAACTAGAAAGATTTACCACAAAATTTGGAAAAAATATATCTGTTGGTGTGAATCTAAAGGATTCCCTTGGGACAAGGTTAAGATTCCTAGGATTCTATCCTTCCTTCAAGAAGGATTGGAAAAAGGATTATCGGCAAGTTCCCTGAAGGGACAGATTTCTGCCTTGTCGGTGTTACTTCACAAAAAGCTGGCAGCTGTGCCAGATGTTCAAGCCTTTGTTCAGGCTCTGGTTAGAATTAAGCCTGTTTACAAACCCTTGACTCCCCCTTGGAGTCTCAATTTAGTTCTTTCAGTTCTTCAGGGGGTTCCGTTTGAACCCTTACATTCCGTTGATATTAAGTTATTATCTTGGAAAGTTTTGTTTTTAGTTGCAATTTCTTCTGCTAGAAGAGTTTCAGAATTATCTGCTCTGCAGTGTTCCCCTCCTTATCTGGTGTTCCATGCAGATAAGGTGGTTTTACGTACTAAACCTGGTTTTCTTCCAAAAGTTGTTTCTAACAAAAACATTAACCAGGAGATTATCGTACCTTCTCTGTGTCCGAAACCAGTTTCAAAGAAGGAACGTTTGTTGCACAATTTGGATGTTGTTCGCGCTCTAAAATTCTATTTAGATGCTACGAAGGATTTTAGACAAACATCTTCCTTGTTTGTTGTTTATTCAGGTAAAAGGAGAGGTCAAAAAGCTACTTCTACCTCTCTCTCTTTTTGGATTAAAAGCATCATCAGATTGGCTTACGAGACTGCCGGACGGCAGCCTCCCGAAAGAATCACAGCTCATTCCACTAGGGCTGTGGCTTCCACATGGGCCTTCAAGAACGAGGCTTCTGTTGATCAGATATGTAGGGCAGCGACTTGGTCTTCACTGCACACTTTTACCAAATTTTACAAGTTTGATACTTTTGCTTCTTCTGAGGCTATTTTTGGGAGAAAGGTTTTGCAAGCCGTGGTGCCTTCCATTTAGGTGACCTGATTTGCTCCCTCCCTTCATCCGTGTCCTAAAGCTTTGGTATTGGTTCCCACAAGTAAGGATGACGCCGTGGACCGGACACACCTATGTTGGAGAAAACAGAATTTATGTTTACCTGATAAATTTCTTTCTCCAACGGTGTGTCCGGGCCACGGCCCGCCCTGGTTTTTTTAATCAGGTCTGATAATTTATTTTCTTTAACTACAGTCACCACGGTACCATATGGTTTCTCCTATGCAAATATTCCTCCTTAACGTCGGTCGAATGACTGGGGTAGGCGGAGCCTAGGAGGGATCATGTGACCAGCTTTGCTGGGCTCTTTGCCATTTCCTGTTGGGGAAGAGAATATCCCACAAGTAAGGATGACGCCGTGGACCGGACACACCGTTGGAGAAAGAAATTTATCAGGTAAACATAAATTCTGTTTTTTCTTTATGTTTTTTAAACCCCTTTTCCACTGTTCAATGCACACAACATTGCAATAATAAAATGCTTTAACACCTTAAATCATTTTCTTTTTGTACTTTTATGTCCATTTAAGTGTGAATACGTTTACAAAGAAAGCAAAAACCCTGAGTGACTACTTAATTCCATAACTGTGGGAAAAGAAGTAAGCACCAAAAAAAAAAAAAAGATCCTATCTCCATAATTTTTGCAGGGCAAATTGTTATACTGATTAACAGTAGCTCAGGTTTGTATTTAGTGTCCGCAAGCTGATTTCAGTATCTGTATTCGTTTTAGGGAGATAAAAGCACATACGAACATCTGTCTTACAGAAAACAGTATGGGACCTTTCTCTACTCCTTATAGGTACATTTTCTCTTCATTTCTATAGTCTTTAGAGCTCTTTATTATTATTATTATTATTATTATTATTATTATTATTACATCAGTGGTATGTAACTCATGCAGAACAACAATTAAGCAGTGCTTTACATACAATCTTAATACAAGCTTTAAACTTCCATTATTTTTTATTTTTTTAGTTAATGCAAATTCTTTTGCAACCCAGGAACATAACCATAAAGGACAACTATACATGTGCAATTCTGTGCCAAAGCATTTATCAAAGTCAGGTTTCTGAACACCGGCATATGCACTACAACGTCTTGTAAGTTTTATATAACCCCCCCCCCCCCCACACACACACACAATTTTCAAAGTTAAATTACAGAAAACGGGAGAAAAATAAATTACATTGCAAAGCAGTAATAATTCAGTTTAACTTTTTTGTCCCATTTTAACGGCATCCATTTACCCTTCAAGTTCACCAGTGCACACAGCTGTTTGTGTGTCAGTATGATTTATTTGTGTGTTTAATGTTATCCATATGTTATGTGTCAAATTAGGATTTACTGATTAAAATGTATAACAATGTATAATATAATTTCATTCCTAGATCATAGTTCCGATGCTTGTGCAAAACACATTTACCCATTACATTTTTGACCATATTATCACTAGAAGCTGATGGAAACGGCGATCTCAGATAAAAATCAGATAAACGTATTTATGTACCCTTAGCCCACTGTTTGTTTGAGACACACTGATTTATTACTGTTTGCTGTTTACTGTTTACATGTTTTGTAATCATAACAAACAAAGGTTACAATCCTACTGGTGTCCCTTTCAATAAGGAATATATATACACTAATGTATGTAATATA